>NW_016157613.1:83236-85110 GCF_001687245.7 Rhagoletis zephyria | reverse complement strand
ACGTCCAGGGATATAAGCATTTCATCATCATCAACAGTTATGTTTTTAATATTTTCCTTCAGTTGAAATGAGTTTTTCACGTTAAAGTTTTCAGAAACGATATTTTTAAGGGTCTGCCCCACATATTTTGCCAGTTTGAAGCATGGTACATTCATAGATGATGAAATTGGTCGAAGAGGTGTGTTCTCTTTGTGGATTTTGGGTAAGCCATAGAGTCTTGGTGCTGTAGCTGCCGTGCATGTCAAGTATTGTTTAAGTTTAAAGTCAATGCTTTTATTTTTATAGATGTCATTCACCAAATTGTTGTTTTTCCTTAAAAGCTGTTGGGTCGGGTCAATTCTGATAGCCTTATATGTGCATTTATCATTTAAGAGGTCTTTAATTTTTTGTTGGTAATCTGCCTTATATATCATTACTGTCCTGTTACCCTTGTCCGCATTCGTAATGATTATGGAATCACGCAGCAGATTTCGCCAACGCTAGAATTTTAGACGTGGAGAACAGAACTAAAAAGCGGATAACATTAGAAGGGCTACGCATACAACAAAATATATGTAAAGCAATGAACTACAAAGAAGATGTTGACAATATAAACTGTGCATATGCTACTGCAATAACACACAATGTTTAAGCCTGTCTCTTATACACATCTGGGCNTTAATGTAAGTCAAATATGTTGAAATCTAACTATGTTTGTATTGTTCTAAATAATTTTGCTTGTTACTAATAATGTTTTTCGTTTTTGCAAATTAATAAACAGACTCCCTGAAGATGACGCGAAAATGCGTCGAAACGCGTAGGATAAAAAAATAAACTTTGTTTTTATTTTCAACACACCGGCCGAAAAGCTCCAAATACAAATACACAAATAAATTTACAACATTGGCCCAAAAGAAAAAATAATCATCAAAAATCATTTTAAATTACGGTAGGACATATAAAAATAGATATGTGAGTATACATAAAATTGCCGTAAGACACTTACAGCATGTTGATTTATTTAATTTAAATTTAAAAAATAATGATTATTTTCCATCCCTGCTTACAAGCCAAACCAGATGTGTGAGGTTTTTCTAAACCTCTTTAAAAAGAATTCTCCATTCTCATTCCATTGGCTGTTTCAGAATTTTGGGAATTTGTAACTTCATGAGCGTTTTTCGATTTTAGTTTCTGTTATTTTTAATACTTCCTTCTGCGACGGGTTTGAAAAATTTGTGCTTATGGTGGAGCTTAATAGGTTGATATGGAAAATAAATTACTAGTTTCCAGGAATGAAAATCTTGAACAAAATTTTGTTATCAAAGTCGTGGCTGCCAGCCGAATCGGATCAGAATATTGTTATTTTGTTAAAAAAAAAACACCCTGTTTTTTTATAAGCATTTGAATCTCAGATAGCTACGTAACTTGTATCTTATTAAAGGTCGGACCTATAGTTTTTTTAATTATTTGAGCATCAATTCTCTTTATAGCCTGACGTTTATCATTTCTGCTGGAAATCCCTATTTAAGGAGCTTACTCTTTGACTTTAAATAGCAAAGAAGGAACAGTTTTACCACAGAAGTTTTTAGCCAAGGATCCAATGTATATCCCTATGAAAAAAAAATATTGCCCGACAAGTAAACAAAATTACTGTTTTTAAAATTTTTGCTAAAAATAAAATCCCCCAAAGAGCCCCATTTGAAATTATTGAGACGAAAATCACGAAAATTTGGTTAGGAATTACAGTGCACTCTTTCTTCTTTTGTGTCTAGTGTTTATTTTGAGATTGGTCCAAAAAAATCATAATAAAGAAAGAAAGAAAGGAATGCAGGTATTTAAAGCACAAAAAAAAATTGTTAAAAAGACTATGTTCTCTTTGACGTACGTCAAAGGTC
>NW_016157613.1:35701-83136 GCF_001687245.7 Rhagoletis zephyria | reverse complement strand
TTTTTCATGGCAGAAATACACTCGGAGGTTTGCCATTGCCTACCGAGGAGCAACCGCTGTTAAGGAAAAACCTTTTTTTCAAAATTTTTTTTAAGTATTCTTACATAATTCATGTATTTATTGTGGTATTTTTATTTTTTTGGTTAAAATACAGATAAAAATTTATTTATTTCATTAATGTTCGATTTTACATGGAATAATAAGTGTTGAAGTGAAGAAATAAATACTTTTTTTGGCTCAATAATGCCTGACTGGATTTTTGTATGCGGTTTTTTAGAATTTTTTACATGGAGTATCTGAATTTATACGGTTTTCGAAAATGCTGGAACGCAACCCCTGTTTTTGTATGAAAGTAAAGAACTTTTTTATGCAGATTTTTTTTATGCGGCTTTCTGAGGAACGCATGTACCGCATAAAAAGAGACCTAAGTGTACTTCATTGTACAAGTGTTGAAGTGGTATGCAAATGCAGTTTGTCTGTTCCAGGGAAGACTGGTGGCGTTTTTTGCATTCTCATCTGCTATTGCATTACCCTAGATTCCCTTCTGACCGGGCACCCAATATATATTTGCAAGCTTCTGTCAGCGTCTACCTTGTCAATGGCTTCCCGGCTGGGAAGGACGTTTATGGATGAAATAATATATGAGGAAACTGCCTTAATTGCCGCCTGGAATAGGGTTAATTTAGAACTGATTGTCGGTCCGGTTGCAGTTCCCGGCAGTAAATCCCGGCGCCTACTCTCGTAAACATTTTAGAGCTGTCTGTGAAAATGTTTAGGGATCTATGACTAGGTTTCATTCCCTTGCGCCATCCCTTCTCCTCAATCGTTGTGCAAAAAGTTCGTTTCAACTCAAAGCTGGGTGTCATGAAGCCTCTGCTACTTGTGCTTCCCGCCCCAATTAAGTGGTGCCCAAAGGTTCTGAAATTTAATTTCCCTGCGACCGTCAATCTACGTGCGGATTTCGCAATTGGGTTTTTTAAAGAGCAGCCGTCGAAGGGGACCTCAGCGCTCCCGCGAGCATAAGCACTATTGCTGTGTAGCACCAATGCATCAGGACATGCATAAAGAGCGTTATTGGCCTTCTTCTCCCCTTCTTCAATATTGCGCATCCACAGCTGCTTACTATCCAAGACTACTCCCAAATACTTTGTTTGGTCTTTAATTGACAGCTTGATGCTAGCCTCGGGGGTCTCCACACTGAGACCTTATATCCTTTTGTGACTACACCACTGACCCCTTCTTCGTTGTGCTGGTGAAGCATGTAAAACTATAGGACGAGTAGCCTGTGCAAAATATGATGTGGGCTTATGTTTGAAATGTTTCGCTACTTTTCATTAACTTCTTCATCCGATTTGCACGTAGAATATACATATATTATCAATAAATGATATAAAACTTATACAAAATATTTCTATTATTTCATATTTTAACCAAATACTGTCCTCTAACAATCCATCTGGAATACGCCCCGTGTTGCCATATGGCAACGGCCGATATCGGAAGAACTATACTACTCCCAAAATTTTAGTCATATATTTTCCTTTACTTTAACGCTACTTTTAAGCTGTATATAGGTAAAACCAAAAAAATCGGAAAAAAAATTAATCTGGGACAATTTGGGTTAAAGTAGTTGATATTAAATGCAGAGTCGGACAGTCGACTTGCTGCTTGCACACAACTCAAACAGCTGTAGCTGAGCGTGCAAAGATGTTTGCTACAATTGGTTGCGTGCATGAGTGTCCATGTTCAAATCTCATTAGGCGAAACATTTAATTTTAAATTTTTAATTTCGGGTTTCCTTAATTATGAAAAAGCATCTGTGAAGTGCAGAATGAAAGCGAATTCAAACGACTGACCTTAAAGTTGTTTAATCCAAATGCATTTTAAATTAGTTGAAAATACATGCAGGAAAAGGTAATTGACTGCTTCCTTGGACATCGCCATGTTAAATAAATGAGTTCGTTGCAGGTAAAATAATGAGAATTTCAACTAGTTATCATTGAAAAAAAGTAGTTGATAAATTACTTTTAAATTAATTAATTTTCCTGCAGGGTATATACAAACATATGTATGTACATAAATATGCATATACAAATCGTCGCCTGGGTAAAAGATTGTCGTATGTTGATTTCGGCAGGTTGTGGGAAATCGCGATTGAAGTTTGGAATGCAATTTCTCAAAAACGCGAAGATAGATATTCNACATATATTATCAATAAATGATATAAAACTTATACAAAATATTTCTATTATTTCATATTTTAACCAAATACTGTCCTCTAACAATCCATCTGGAATACGCCCCGTGTTGCCATATGGCAACGGCCGATATCGGAAGAACTATACTACTCCCAAAATTTTAGTCATATATTTTCCTTTACTTTAACGCTACTTTTAAGCTGTATATAGGTAAAACCAAAAAAATCGGAAAAAAAATTAATCTGGGACAATTTGGGTTAAAGTAGTTGATATTAAATGCAGAGTCGGACAGTCGACTTGCTGCTTGCACACAACTCAAACAGCTGTAGCTGAGCGTGCAAAGATGTTTGCTACAATTGGTTGCGTGCATGAGTGTCCATGTTCAAATCTCATTAGGCGAAACATTTAATTTTAAATTTTTAATTTCGGGTTTCCTTAATTATGAAAAAGCATCTGTGAAGTGCAGAATGAAAGCGAATTCAAACGACTGACCTTAAAGTTGTTTAATCCAAATGCATTTTAAATTAGTTGAAAATACATGCAGGAAAAGGTAATTGACTGCTTCCTTGGACATCGCCATGTTAAATAAATGAGTTCGTTGCAGGTAAAATAATGAGAATTTCAACTAGTTATCATTGAAAAAAAGTAGTTGATAAATTACTTTTAAATTAATTAATTTTCCTGCAGGGTATATACAAACATATGTATGTACATAAATATGCATATACAAATCGTCGCCTGGGTAAAAGATTGTCGTATGTTGATTTCGGCAGGTTGTGGGAAATCGCGATTGAAGTTTGGAATGCAATTTCTCAAAAACGCGAAGATAGATATTCTCCAAAGTCTCTGAAAATGTTACTAGTTCACAAAATTCTTAAATTATTTAATTTTCAATGTTTAATGTTAATTAGCTTTGAGTTTATGAATAATTTTCTTTAGTAAAATTTTGTCGTAAGCGTCATTTGTCCACAATTTGGCAGCCACTTTGTATGAAATACGACAAAATGAGATCAAAATTTCTACTAAATTAACGACACTTTTTACTCAATATCTCGGAAACTAAAGGNCAAAAAAATCGGAAAAAAAATTAATCTGGGACAATTTGGGTTAAAGTAGTTGATATTAAATGCAGAGTCGGACAGTCGACTTGCTGCTTGCACACAACTCAAACAGCTGTAGCTGAGCGTGCAAAGATGTTTGCTACAATTGGTTGCGTGCATGAGTGTCCATGTTCAAATCTCATTAGGCGAAACATTTAATTTTAAATTTTTAATTTCGGGTTTCCTTAATTATGAAAAAGCATCTGTGAAGTGCAGAATGAAAGCGAATTCAAACGACTGACCTTAAAGTTGTTTAATCCAAATGCATTTTAAATTAGTTGAAAATACATGCAGGAAAAGGTAATTGACTGCTTCCTTGGACATCGCCATGTTAAATAAATGAGTTCGTTGCAGGTAAAATAATGAGAATTTCAACTAGTTATCATTGAAAAAAAGTAGTTGATAAATTACTTTTAAATTAATTAATTTTCCTGCAGGGTATATACAAACATATGTATGTACATAAATATGCATATACAAATCGTCGCCTGGGTAAAAGATTGTCGTATGTTGATTTCGGCAGGTTGTGGGAAATCGCGATTGAAGTTTGGAATGCAATTTCTCAAAAACGCGAAGATAGATATTCTCCAAAGTCTCTGAAAATGTTACTAGTTCACAAAATTCTTAAATTATTTAATTTTCAATGTTTAATGTTAATTAGCTTTGAGTTTATGAATAATTTTCTTTAGTAAAATTTTGTCGTAAGCGTCATTTGTCCACAATTTGGCAGCCACTTTGTATGAAATACGACAAAATGAGATCAAAATTTCTACTAAATTAACGACACTTTTTACTCAATATCTCGGAAACTAAAGGAGATATCCAAAAATGGAGAAGGTAATTTTTAAGATATTGATTAGTTTAATATGGCTGCATCACTAATTAAATTTTTACTAAATTATAGAAAAATTTGTAGTCAGTATCTCGGAAACTAAAGGAGATATCCAAAAATGGAGAAGGTAATTTTTAAGATATTGATTAGTTTAATATGGCTGCATCACTAATTAAATTTTTACTAAATTATAGAAAAATTTGTAGTCAGTATCTCGGAAACTAAAGGAGATATCCAAAAATGGAGAAGGTAATTTTTAAGATATTGATTAGTTTAATATGGCTGCATCACTAATTAAATTTTTACTAAATTATAGAAAAATTTGTAGTCAGTATCTCGGAAACTAAAGGAGATATCTGAAAACTGATAACACCAATCGAAAGACCTTATTTCAAAATATATAACTGCATCTAGAACTAAAAATCGTCAAAATTGCGCTTACGACAATCTTTTACCCAGACGACGGAATGTAAGTGCTAACAGCAATGTTAGTTGCTCCTTGTGGCAACATAAACGACTGTACATGCATAATTGCCTACATTATTTCTCCATGAATTGTATATATGTACATATTTGTTTTTATTACCTCCCTTTTATTAGCTCGGGATGTAACCAGTGTTGCCGCGCCGTCTCAAGAAATTGTATCACTGACCAAGCCAAAAATGTATCCAAATGTATCCAATTTTCTTTTTTTTCGTATACATCTCATAATTTGTAAGAAACCAACAATTTTCGAGAAAAAGACATAACTTAACCCATCCTAAGGACTTGGAATACCTGTATATATATTTTTATTTTTCATAAAATCAAACATTTGTAATTTCAATTAACAAAGTACATTTTTTGTGCATAAGTATTTTGCAAAGTAAGTACATATAATAAATAGTAAGTACACTCTAAAAAGAGCATCTACACCTACTACTGAAAAGTACCTGTGTTAGAATTTTCTCGAGTACACACTTTTTTAGCCCCTTCAATTATAGTCTGATAATGTGCAAATTTTAAGTGACTAAGAATTACCGTTGATTTTTTAGAATTTTTTTCTGTCGCATTGGCTTCCATATAATGCATAAACTAAATTTATGTGTATATGGAAGAAATCCGCAACACCTTTGGCGAAAAAAATTCTAAAAAATCAACGGTAACTTTTAGCCACTTGAAACTTGCACAGTATCAGACTAAAATTGAAGGGGCTAAAAAACTGTGTATTCAAAAAAAATCTAATACTTCGAAGAAAAAATTTTGAAATTTGGGTGAAAATTTGTTGCACTTTTTTGTAGTTTTCTACAAATTGTTAAACTTGGGTTTATGTGGGTTTTATTAGAGAAAGAACTGGATTTTAATTGAAAATTATTAAAAATAAATAAATAAACATACGTGGCACACAATATCACTTTTAAATGGCGTGCTATAGATATGACCGATACTGTATGTTTCCATTTTTGACTAAGCGACCCTTATCGTGGAGAAAATTTTCATGTCAGGCAGGGTTGTATGAAATTGGGCCGATTTCGCTTATTTTTATTTTAAACGAAGAAGGGATTTTCTTCATAAAATGTTTGTTATAAATGTCTTAATTTTAAGTGTGAAGTTTTATTCGCAAACTTAGATAATAAGAAATTGTTTCACTGTTAAGACACTTACGATGCGTTTGTGTTTGGATATAGTGCCAACAAACAGAATAAATATTACATGTAGATATTGTCTTCCCAGATAGCGCATATTCAATTCTGCCTAAATTACAAAACATCATATTTGCCCACTCCCAAAGGCTTAAGGTAAGGGAAAAATTGATATTTTCAAGCACTATGTACACATATTTTTTTAAACAAACTTTTTTGCTGAGAAGTTATTTAAATTCCAAAAACCGAATGCCAACTTGAATTAAAGGAACCAACGCTGAAGTGAGTCAAAATGAAAATAAAAGAGCACAAAATTCTATGTAAAGCAAAACTCTCTGGGATTCCTACGAGACATCTGCCGGTCATATGACCGGTCATCTAAATGGGAGATCTGCAGTCTTTTGGCATCATATTTTACATCAGAATTGAAGGGATTTCTGAAAAATCTGACCAGTTCTTTTGTGTAACTGTGGTTTTGCATCCCTTGTCAACATATGGCCTCGGTTGATGTTAACTTAAGGTCGTTGTTTTACCACCCTAAAATTGAAGGGAAATTTTTACAGCGTTTTTTATGTGTATTGGTTTCTATTNTTTGTTGCACTTTTTTGTAGTTTTCTACAAATTGTTAAACTTGGGTTTATGTGGGTTTTATTAGAGAAAGAACTGTGTTTTAATTGAAAATTCTTAAAAATAAATAAATAAACATACGTGGCACACAATATCACTTTTAAATGGCGTGCTATAGATATGACCGATACTGTATGTTTCCATTTTTGACTAAGCGACCCTTATCGTGGAGAAAATTTTCATGTCAGGCAGGGTTGTATGAAATTGGGCCGATTTCGCTTATTTTTATTTTAAACGAAGAAGGGATTTTCTTCATAAAATGTTTGTTATAAATGTCTTTATTTTAAGTGTGAAGTTTTATTCGCAAACTTAGAAAATAAGAAATTGTTTCACTGTTAAGACACTTAAGATGCGTTTGTGTTTGGATATAGTGCCAACAAACAGAATAAATATTACATGTAGATATTGTCTTCCCAGATAGCGCATATTCAATTCTGCCTAAATTACAAAACATCATATTTGCCCACTCCCAAAGGCTTAAGGTAAGGGAAAAATTGATATTTTCAAGCACTATGTACACATATTTTTTTAAACAAACTTTTTTGCTGAGAAGTTATTTAAATTCCAAAAACCGAATGCCAACTTGAATTAAAGGAACCAACGCTGAAGTGAGTCAAAATGAAAATAAAAGAGCACAAAATTCTATGTAAAGCAAAACTCTCTGGGATTCCTACGAGACATCTGCCGGTCATATGACCGGTCATCTAAATGGGAGATCTGCAGTCTTTTGGCATCATATTTTACATCAGAATTGAAGGGATTTCTGAAAAATCTGACTAGTTCTTTTGTGTAACTGTGGCATCCCTTGACAACATATGGCCTCGGTTGATGTTAACTTAAGGTCGTTGTTTTACCACCCTAAAATTGAAGGGAAATTTTTACAGCGTTTTTTATGTGTATTGGTTTCTATTTGAGTGTATTGAGAATCGGTCAGTCTGAAAAGGCCTTCTAGGGAAGACAATGGGTTTGTTCGTCAAAAATCCAGCGAGAATTATCACTCAAAATATCAGATAGTAAGATAAAATGCTCCCAAATTCTCTTTCATGTAGAGAAACTTGCAATTTTCTGTACGAACGCAAATTTGCAAGTTTTTCTGCAAGCTAGTGTCCACGGTTGCATTTCAAACAAAAAAAAAATTTGAATAGAATTTTTAAAATTCTTTCAGAGGGGCCAAAAACAGGATCTACGTGTATACATCTTGTCACCCCGACTTTCTTCAACATACGTTTCAATTTCTTTGTCGGGTTTACTATATCGACTCTGGTTGAGATTGCATTCCGATTAAGAATACAGTTTTTTTGCCGAGTACCTTTCAAATCATTGGAATTAACTAAATGAATTAAGTTAACAAGTATTAACTTACATTTTTCATTTTAAAATCGCTCCAGTTTGTAAATTTTTAAATTTAACGAACTTGTTTCGTCGACAAAAAATCAAACCATGTGCCACAATCATATGTTTTTCCTAATTGCAAATTCTTGCTGGCAAAATTTTTTCCTGCTCGAATTTGTAACTTCTCTCCAAGAAATAGTCTTTATACTCGTGATTTATTTAAATAAAACTGTGAAATTTAGTTTAAACATTTTAGCCGGTTTTATTTGCCAATTTAGCCGGTTCGTCCAAAAAGTTCTGGCAACACTGTATGTAATATTGATGCGCCTAAAAGATGCAGCGATTTATATTCTCAAGTAACATACCTGATGACTAATGTGACCAACCGTACTTCTTTCGGAAGTACAGTACTTCTTTTTGAGCCGTTGTACTTTGTACTTCGAAGTACAGTCAAATGTACTTCTTTGCAATATTTTGTACTACCCAAGGCACATGAACAGGTAGTATCACTAGAGCAGCTTGTTTAATTTTTTCAAATTCAATTAAATTCAGTCTCTAAAATATCAAGTATGTGTTTTTAATTTCTTCTCACAAAAAATATAAATTGTCAAAATCTTTTTGCATGTGAAACCTTTTCCTATACAAAACAAGCGATTGCAAAGCAACGTTTGGGACACTCCGCACTCAAACTCCGCAGCACGAACGCTGATTACTGGTCCTTGCATATCCACAAAATTTACTAAGTCACACCAATTTTTTCCCCAAATTTCATTTTAAATATTAACTCAAAATCAGAACAGTTTTTAGAAAAGCAAGCAACAAAAAATACACAGAAATGTTGTTTTTGCTCCAATACCTGTTTGATATGCCTTGGTATTACCTTTTAAGTTGAACTTTCTTAAACTGTTTCGAAAAATTTCAAAAGGTCAGTCATCTCAATTAAGAAAGAAACTCATAAATTATGACCTTGAACCACTTCACTTCTATAGCTGACAAATTTCAGTATAAATGGCTACTCAATCAAGAAAAATTAAAAGGAGTTGGAGAGTTTAAAAATTCTGTGGCGAATGTTAATTGCTCCTGTGGATATTCAGAAACGACAGTATCGATGACATAGTAAACATTTTTGCTTATTTTTTGGACACGAAATTGCTTAATCCTTCAAGTGGTTTTGATTACTTACACCAGGCGAAGGTTGAACGACCCAGTCGACTAAATTTACATCTCGGAAAATATACTCTTATTTTACTTTTCTTAGTTTTAGAGTCGGGAGAATTCTCATCCTTCTCTAACTCGTAAAAGAAGTTTGAAACGATCTCATCTTTTTTTAAAAACAGTTCGTCGGCAACGATTTTTTTTTTAAGTTTTCCAGCATTTTAAATCATATATGTACATACTTTGTAAAACTGAAAATAAAAAAATTAAATTGTTCAAAAATATTGTTCCCAGAATACCAGCGGAGTCCGATAATAGACCGAAAAGGGGGTTTTACGGTTGTTCAAATCTTCTTAATTTTATTTATAATTAATAAGGATTAAAGTGTTTTCATCTCTTTATAGAAAAAACATTAAATTAAAAAATGATTTACATAATATTCAGTAAAAAACATAACGGAAAAATCCTGAAGTAAATCAAAAAATATTTTGTATCAGGTACGTTCCTTTTAGGTTTGCCCCGATCTATGGAATTTTTTACCAGATCCAGCATATTTTCTATTAAATACATCTGAAAAGTTTAAAGTTCGACAAAAGTAATTATGCATTATTGTTTACCTCTAAATGCATTTAAAACTGCCATAACGTCAACAGATTTTGTTTGCGAGTTACCTTTTCAGGAACATTTGGAAACGACAAACAGTTTCTTCTTGCTTGAAAATTTCTTTTTCAATTCACAGAATAAAAAAAGATAACAAAAAAAAACACTTTGACTTCCTTCTCACTCCATATTTGGAGTGCTCCGAAAACACTCATTCGAGGTGTTAACGTGGGAGTTCACTCCACATTCGGAGTGCTCCGATAAGGCTCTTTCAAGATGTTGCTGTGAGCGTCTTTTTTTACTCCATATTTAGAGCGCTCCGCAGTTGCTGGCTGTTGAATTGAACATAGAAATGCTTTTTTAATGTAAAACTTTGAACATTTTTCCATCGAAATATTTGAAAAGTGGTCTAATGATTTTTAAATCTGAAATGCTCGTGCAAATCTTCAGATCGAGCACTTTAATTTGATACATGACTTGTCTCTGTACGATTAGTATATTGCTGGGAAGAAGCGCCTTGTCTTAGAATAATAAATAGTATGGATTTTTAATGAATAAAATTTATTTGTTGAATTTTTACACTGCTACCGTTTTTTTTTATATTCTGCTTTTACCATTTTCTCATTACTTTCATACTATTTTTGGTTTTCAGTTTCTGTACTTCTTTGAGCTATGAAATAGTTGGTCACATTACTGATGACAGAATAAACTATAATTTTTTTAACATAAGAATCAACATTAACGTTAACATTAGCACGTATCTATGTATACATAACCCTTGCTTCGCGCTGTATTCCGTACGAATTAACAACAGAGGGCGCTCTCAGCGCTGTTATGTGGGCATGTATGTTAGATTCATAGAATTTTTATAGTCCTGCAGTTCCTTTTAAGGGAAGTTTTTAAACTTCTTTTTTGCCTAAGACAATGACAAGCGCATCCAGAACCTATAACCGAAATTACAAAAAAAACGGTACAGCCGATCTCGAGCTTTGCGAACAGAAAAAAACGATGTCTTTTAATAGCATATTGCAGGCGTAGGCAAGGCCGAGGCCGAAAAGAGCCACATGTAAATTCTAAATGCTACAAAGAGCCACAAGAAAAACAAAAAAAAACTAAAATTTTATTTTTAAATAAAATTATTATTAGAAATGAAAAACATAAATTTTATTATCATTCTAATGTACCTAAGATAGATATTAAAGTAAATTCAAAAGACTTTGGCCAAATTATCAAAATCTGGTTTTACGTCAGTTAAAGCCGTTCGTAACAGTTCTGTTAAATGTTGGTTAGTCAATAGGTACGTTCCTTTAAAATCTCCAGTAAAAAATGTCCAACTTCAAAATTCCGGCGAAATGTCATCTGTTCTCTCGCAAGAGAAAAATATCCAAAATAGTACGCGAACAGAAAATTTTCAGAAACTTGCAAGTTAGAAATTTTGTATACATTCAAAAGTATAAAATTGAAAACATAAGAAAACAAAGCCCGAAGTCGTATCCTGACACAGTTCACTGCTAAACGAATAATTACTTACTTCTTGCGAGTTTAATTAGTCGCATTTTACTGTTTTAACTTCCAAATCATCAAATTCAATTTAAAAATTTTTCCAGCAGAAACTAGCAACTTTCCCTCAAAATGAAATGTCATTTTGCTCTCTCAATTTCTCTACTTTGCAAATTTTTTGCGTACGCGAACACAAAAAGCTGATAGTTTTTATAACTTTTAATAATTATCAGGTACGCGAATGCAACTAATTGTGAACGGTATTTTGACTTTACGAATTTCATTGTAGAGTACAAATACTCACAGTTATACGTTGTACCAAAAAATTGAAAATATACGGCACGCAGCTGTTTTCAACAACGGAGATTTTAAATCTGGTACTTGTTGTCGGAATTCAAACAATGGCAAAGTTTTATGTTGCATTTCCACTGCCTAATCTTCTTATAATTCCAAAAACTCCAACTTTTTTCGCTTTTCTTAAAAAGTATTTGTAAATATTTGTATTTGTATTTGTAAGTAAATTGGACATTGAAAACAAATATTAAAACTCAAAATTATGTTTGGTAGGTTTTGGCTGGTTATGGTAGAAAATTTTGGTAGAAAAAAAAATTTGTCTGTGGCAACGCTGTTTGAGATGTACGTTGCGGCTAAATTTCCGCGGCGCGCCCTCGTGTAACTTTCAAAGCGCGCCCTCCGAAGAGTTAAAAAAAGAGGAGGTTATCAATTCCTCGGAATATTTTATATATATTTAATGTACATGTGTTACCGCATAACTTTGGACCACGTTACCCGATTTCAACAAATATTTTTAATTTAGTCTAAAAATGCATAAAGACGAAAAAAGAAATATATTGTATTTTTAACTTCATGTTTTTTATTTATATTTTTTTCATTTACATTACATTAATTATTGAAATATGTATGTATGCGAAAGAATGTACTACCAGCTATTGTTTTCGCGAGTTTGCGCTATTCAAGACCTACGTTGTAAAGCAAGCCAGCAGAAATGTGGGAAGATTTTCATAGATACATTTGCTGATCTCAAGGACACTACTCAACACTTACACCCCTATTGCGAGTGTCGACTAGTAGTTGATAAACGATTATTATTCGATTATCGACTTTCCATGGTATTGTGAATTTAGATTTATCGTTCAATAAGCAGTGCGAATAGTTTTTAGGCGTTCATCCTTCTACAAACAACAGCGCTTAAAAACTGTTCACACTCACCTATTGAACGGGAAAACGACATTCAAAATACCATGGATAATCGATAATAGGTGTTTATCTACGCAGCAAACATTGAGGTTAGTTATCGATTAGAGACTGATTGGAGGGCTAGCCACATTCTCCAATCTCAAACGTTAGAGAACGACTCGAAAAACTATCGAGAATCATAGCGATCTCAACAAAAATGGGACATAGTTCTCGACTCGAGAAAATATTAATTCTCTAATCGTATTCCAATGTTGATCTCTAATGGGATTCGAATGTGAATTTCAAACTGCTGTTTTGCCTTGCTTTGTTTGTAAAATTTGTATTAAATGTATTTGCAATAAAATAATAATGAATTATTTGAACTTAAAAATAATTTATGAGTAATTCATTTGGAATATTGTTTATTTACATTTATTTGAATTCGCGCTGTTTCTCTAATCGTTCTCGAATCGAATTCTAATGTAATTCTCTAATTTTGTCATCGGCTCGAGAACGATTAGAGAATTACCCTAGTTATCTAATGTAGAAATCCAAATTTCTCTAACGTTAGAGACTGTGTTTGCTGGGTACTACTAGTCGACACTCGCAATAGGGGTGTTAGTCACACCTTAAAAATGTACTACCTGCTATTGTCTCTGCG
The DNA here is from genome assembly GCF_001687245.7 of Rhagoletis zephyria. Classification (NCBI taxonomy): domain Eukaryota; kingdom Metazoa; phylum Arthropoda; class Insecta; order Diptera; family Tephritidae; genus Rhagoletis; species Rhagoletis zephyria. The sequence continues at coordinate 70,312 of NW_016157613.1, read as the reverse complement.
AACCAAGACCGGCATTTTAAAGGAAAAAAGCAAACTTTAGTTTAAGCATGCCAAACGGATGATTACATTACTTAAAATATGTACATATCGTCGCTTCAGAAAACGGATGTCGTATGTTACAAAACACGGTTTTGAGAAAATTGACTTTGAAGTTAAAGGTCGAATTAGTCCGGAACTATACGGTGGATTTTTGTAATTTTTGAAGGAGACGTAGTTGGTGTTATTAGTTTTTATTTTCAAATTGTTTTAAATTTAATATCTTTAAAGTTAATGAGAAAATTTAATTTTTATTCCGTATACATTTGTCGTAAGTCAAATTTTCAGCACATACCACAAAAGGCATACCCAATCATTAATATTATGTAACATACGACAAAATGCACACGAAATATCTCAAAAAATAAGGGAGATCCAAAATCGTGATATTGCACATTCGACATCCGTTTTCTGAGGCGACGATATGTATGACCTAGGGATGTTAATTTTGCAGCTTTTTCCAATCCCGGTATTTTCGGGATGTCGTTATAAGTATGTTTATGTGCATATAAATATAATCTCAATCAAAGCTCATTTTTTAATCACTCCGCTTACACAGGAAAATGTCAGATTATTAGCCGTCAAATTTGTTGTGCTCATTATTCTCGCATCTCAAAGAAAAGTTATGTTTCTTCTCTGTGCCACCGTTATCACTTTTTCTGCTATATTAAGCATTTTAAATATATTTTAACTTAATGTTTTATTCAAAATACCTTTACAAACTTCCTTTCCTTGCAAGCGTCCATTCTTGTTTACTTCTACATTTGGCATTTCTCCTCTTGGTAAAATAATCGATAAAACTAGGTGGGGCACCGAAAAGTTATCAGTTGAATCTGCGATTATCTTATAATTACAGATTAAGTAGGGATGCATTTCTACTTACAGTGACGAGCGAAACTGTAACATGGTGTAACACTTTATTTCAGCCACCGCTAAATTTCCAAGTTCTAACGACTTTCATACTTATGTTGTATATTCTTGCTGGTACATCCCTACTCCCTCTCTCATAATGATTTGAAGTCAATACAACAACAATAAAAAAAACCAGCAGCCAAAAATGTAAATTAAGGCAGAGGTTACAGTTTTGCACTCACTATCAGTTTTGCATTTGACAGTTATCTCTTACTTAGTTGGAAGTCAGATGACTTTTTTCTATATTGTAATTTATAGAAGAAGTGATCACCAGTAAATAACATAGTTAATCAAGAACCATAAATGTAAATAATAGATTTACTGCTGCAAGGCGGGCTCGCACGAAAAGTGGCAAAAAATTTTGGAATTTGCTACTTGAAAATGTTAAGACTGAGAAAAAATATAGCTTAAAGTGTTCCCAAGGACAAAGAAATCTGTCAAAAAATATTACGGTACGATATCTTGTGAACTTGGCAGCAAGTAACGATGCAGCCACTATTACAGAAGCGCTTAAGGTATTAAACTTTAACGCAAATCAATAGATAGCGAGGCGAAGAATTGTCAAATTGAGCGCAAAGGCATCATAAAGAAGAAAAAAGCAAATTTGATCAAAATACATGTGCGAGTGCGGCAGCATTTCGCTGCATCGCACGAAAACCGAACCCTTGCCTATTGGGATATGTTAGCCCGTTCAGAATGTAATAAAAAACATATTTTTAAGTTTCAATTGAAGGTTATTTGGTCTGACAAGACTAAATTAATCGCTTTCAATCAGATGGCCGGGCATGGTATTGGATCAAAGACCCAAATTAAGCCCATGCGCATCATGTAAGGCAAACTGTGAATCATAGTGGTCGGTCAATAATAGTTTGGGGTTGTATTTAAAAAATTTNTTTTCGTGAAAATTGTTAAAAAGTTCTTAGAAATATATGAGTGCAAAACTGTAACATCTGCCTTAATTCACATTTTTGTCTGCTGGTTTTTTTATTGTTATTGTATTGACTTCAAATCATTACGAGAGAGGGAGTAGGGATGTACCAATAAGAATATACAACAAAAGTATGAAAGTCGTTAGAACTTGGAAATTTAGCGATGGCTGAAGTAAAAAGTGTTATACCATGTTACAGTTTTGCCCGTCACTGTATATGTAAACCTAGTATATCACAATCCCGGGATTAGTCCCGGAATTTAGGTATTCATTACTTTTCAACAAATTAAATCGAAAAAAATTGCTTCTATATTGTTTGAGAAGCTCTCCTACCATAAAATAAATAGGTTTGAAACCTACTTTATTTAAAGTGGCGTTTTTATTTTTTCTCTGACGTCAGGATTTATTTTAAAGGACTTTGTAATTTCAAAGATATGATTAATTCCAAAAATTATTTAAAAAATTCAATGCAAAGTAGAATAAAAATATGGGTGCAAAATGCAAGAGGAAATTTCTTTAGAATAAAAAAAAATAAAAGTTTTTGGATTCACAAGGACGTATAGGTAACTCTTTAAGCTGTTAAAGTTAGAAGGACGAAACTCGAGGATGTTGTCGAGTTTATATAAGTCCTCAAAATATAATTTTTTCAAAAATAAATATTGCGAAATTTCAAGGATAAAATTTTCAAAGGACATTTTCAATACTACCAGTCCTTCTGCACCAAAAACTTTAACATGTTTAAATTCTACAGGATTTCCTATATAATTTGATACCCATACTTCTTCTCTAAGCCCATTTCCCTAAATTTTTAAAATAATTTTTGAATTAGGTACTGACGTCAGAGTGAAAAACTAAAAACGCAATTTTACTATATTTGGCCCACGGTTTCGCGATATTTTTGTTTAAAATTTACTATCGCGCGGTGTTATATGTATAATGAGCTAGACTTTTATAAAGAAATATTAATTATTAAATAAAAAAATAAATAAAGCCAATACTGGTCCAGAAAAGAAGTTTCTAATATTGCCATCAGTACATATTACAAATTATTTGCCAAGAATCCCGGGATTTTTGGGACCTCAAAAAGGCTGGGATCCCGGGATTAACATTCCTAGTATATGTATACTAATTTTGTTGAACTCTACTATTGTTTCATTATCATTCAGTTAGGGCTCGATATATTGTATTTTTTTTTGTATCTAAGAAAATAATACTATCGTCAAAATTTGTTTTTAAATACACACATGCAAATTCTGCACTGCGACCGGAATAAGAATCAAATTTTGGCATTTGGTATAATTATGATCCTCCATGAATGTCCCCTCTCTAGGACAATTGTAAGAGGTCCCGCGTCAAGCATTTAGTTTTCCCATAGGAATTACACGTAAGAAAATGAGTTCAATATAATTTTCTAGGATCAATGAAAACGCCCGAAACTGTAAGAATACATTTATTACATGCCATTTAAATATTATGCATGCTCAGATTCCTTAAATTAAAAAAAAAAGTTTTGTATATACTACAGGGTTCGTATTTGCACACACATGCTCTGCTCACACACACGCCAGAAACACATTCAACTTGTACTCACTGCTCATACACATGTGTGTGCATAAGTGGAAAACAAACTCTGCTCACAGAAAAGTGTGTGCTGTTTGTTACCTGCAAAAAATGCGACTAATCCGGGATGACTCCGGGATCAATCGCAAAGGAACATGCGACTAATACCACGTTTGATCTCTTTATATGGAATGAACTGTTCGCTTTTGTTCGAGCATGTCCTATGAAGAGACTAATTGTTCACCTTTATACCCGAACGGGTATAAACTGCGACTAGTCACTTTTAAAAAATAAAAATAAAAATTTGCGCCAGCTGCGATTCGAACCGGGGTTCTCAGTTTTGTTAAGCGAATACTCTCTCTATGCGCCATCGCCGCACATCAAATTTCATTTACTAAGTGCGTACATATCATTAAATCGTTAATAGTACCCGTTAGAGATAAGTCGGGGACTAATTGATCTCCAATTATACCCGTGAGGGATGAGTCGAGACTAATTGATCTCCATTAGTACCCGTATGAGACTAGTTGCGACTAATTAATGCCCAATTGTACCTGATTGAGAGTAATCTCGGAATACTCTCTTTAAGAGATTAGTCGCACAATTTTTTGCAGGGTTATTAAGCACATGCACATGTGTGTGAGCCGATTTTTGTACAAATTTCAGCCCATGCACATGCACATAATATATTTTTAAAAGAATTTGTTTATTAAACGTTATTTTTTGAAAGACAATTCAATAAAAAGTGAGATGTTGTTTGTTTTTTATATGACAGAAAACATATTAAAAAATTATTTTAAGATTTGAGATAGAAATCGAAGTGTATAAGTTTCTCTACGCAAAGCACACACATGTGCGTGTGCTTTATATTAATAAAAATAAAGTACACACATGTGCCCGTGCTTTTTACCAAACAGCACACACATGTGATGTGAGCAAGTTTTTAATTTTTTATATGCACAGCACACGTGTGTGAGCGTAAAATGTTAGGATGTGCTGCGCATGTGTGTGCAAATACGAACCCTGATATACTAGTTTAACCCAAATAGGACAAGGGATTAAAAATGTTAATTTAGGAACTGAAATAATCTGAGCCTGCATAATACTTAAATAGCATGCAGTCATTGGGCACGTTTCTAAGACGCAACTGTTTACCTCAACTGTTGCGGAAATGGTGTCAATTTTTGAGTCCAACAGTTACGTCTTAGAAACGGTATGATACATAAACTGCCAAACGAACTGCTGATATTTGTACATGTACCTGTGTATGTACATACGGTAAACCATTCCGTTTATTCCTTAAACCACAACGAATCTTGACTTGCGAGCACCATAACTATGTATTCTTTTCACGTTTATTTTCCCAGAGTCTACAAGGACGCAGTTTCAGTGCGTTATTCATAATCGTCTGCTGCGAAAGGTACGCATTATTAAAGCCATCCTCCTGACTTAAGCTACTACGAACACAGATATGTACACGGATTTTCCATATTTATTTAATTCTATATATGTATACACGAGGTTTTTTATTTTATTTATGGTAGTTTAATAAACAATTTAGAGAAAAATTATTATTTTTATTTGAATTTACTATGAAAACTGACGTAGGGCAAAACTCATTTTTGACTTAAATTGTTGAGTTTATGTAGCGAAATAATTTTATGATGGGAAAAATGGCGTCGAATCCACAACCGCTGAGCTGTGCGGAACTACTCAACTGTGCGTTTCTAAAACAAACACTCAACAGTTTTACAACAGCTACGTCTTAGAAACGCGCCCAATGTATTCTTACAGTTTCGAGCATTTTCATTGATCCTAGAAAATTATATTGACCTCAAAAGGAAAGAACTCATTTTCTTACGTGTAATTCCTATGGGAAAACTAAATGCTCGACCTCTTACAATTGTCCTAGAGAGGGGAGATTCATACTCCGGTCGCATTCCAGGATTTTTTATTTTTTTATCGTGTAAATATATATGTACACTGCATCCCCGAAATTTTTCTAAGGAATGGAATTGAAAAGTTTAAAATTTTGATGAAATTTTTTGATATTTCTTGAATTTTCCGTGTTCTATATGATATTAAAAAAATCATTCTGCTGGTTTTTGCTGTTGAACTAACTATATTTTTATAAAAAATAAGAAAAATTGGGTATGGGAAATATAAATAAAGAAGCATCAGGGTATTAATATTTTTGCCGCTGACTATACATCAAAACCAATTCAAATATCACCTATTGTTAAGTTTCCCGCTAATGCGCTGCCATTTTTTCAAAACACTTCATTTCATGAATTCGCGAATTATACATAAAAGGAACCACTTTTGAATTCTTGGTACTAGGTTTGAAAAGGTACTCTAGGTACACAACTAACATACGGAATATGCATGTAAAGCAGAGCGGCTTACTCCATAAGCACTTGTAGCACATTTGTTTTTGTTTTGTCCTGAAGTATAGGCACATATACAAATTTACACTTTAAATATAAAAAAATATGTATCGCCCTCCCGTATGCCCTGACATATTAACACAATTCATATGAAAGTGCCTGAGTTTCATATGGAAGGGCAAAGCAAACGCCCTCGCATATGAAGCTAAGGCACTCAAGTAAAATGTACAAATTTACACAAACAATTATAGAATGAAAAACTAATAAAAAATATGTCAGCACTGAAACAAATTTATATTATAAATTGATTTAACATTCGTATTAACTGAAAGTGAAAACGAAATTTATTAAAAAAAACAAGTAAGAAAGTCTAAGTTCGGGCGGAGCCGAACATTAAATACCCGGCGCAAGTATTAAATATGTTTTTTCACCTTTCCGAAACCTTCCGCTAGATGGTAAGCCGGGGTGTATCAATTTTGAGTAAATTAGCGTCCTTCAATTTCGAAATATTGAAGTTTCAAGCATTTCTGAAATTTACCGTTATATGAGAAGCGGCCGTTATTTTAGTCCGATTTCAATAATTTTCAACGTTTTGCTTANTATCTATCTCGATTCGTTTTGGCTGTTACAAACAACCGTTATGTGAACAAAATTAATATACCCTTGTGCACAAGTGCGCTCGGGTATAAAAACACATGGCGTTCATTAAAGTGTGGAAGCGCGAGATCTTTTTTGCAATTTTGAGTGCGATTGGTACCTAGTGTATGTTGTGCTTTGTAATTATTAAACGAATGACGAAATATTCAAAACTTTTTGGAAATTTTCAAAGGGGATATAGAAAAGTATTGATTTCCAATCTGAATCCAACGCAGATCCCTGGGAGCATCACACCGCGTAAAATTGATAGGATTGCAGATATTCTTCCAACGTCGGTTTGCAGAAAAAAAAATTTCGCGACTTTGACGGAAAATGCCAATAAATGTGCGGCAAACTTCGCGCAAAAAATAAAATTATAAATTAATGTTGGAGAAACTCTTATCTCCTGTCCACCCTTGATTTAAGGTGCCCTCTTTAAATTTTATTGCATATTGCTTCAATGGTGCTATCATTTATTAACGCTTTAAAATGGGACTTTTATATGCGAGGAATATCCCGTATAATTACGAATGGAAATGTAAAATTTGTTGGTTTTGCCGGCTCGAGGTCAAATTTTTTATGGAATTTTAATTAAAACGCAGGTTTTTAATTTTCTCCAATATATTTCGGTTACACCGCGGTAGCCGTCTTCAGGGCAACAACTTTTTGGATGTATGTATGTTGCAATTTGCTGATTACTGCCTTTGAGTTATCATAGTTATTTTTTATTATTGCATATCCCATTTTTCGGTTTCTGTATGCTTACGGCGTGCCTTCCGTTTATGTATGATGATGGTTTTGGCGACCTTTCTAATTCTTAATTTGTTGGTTTTGCCGGCTCGAGGTAAAATTTTTTATGGAACTTTAATTAAAACACAGGTTTTTAATTTTCTCCAATATATTTCGGTTACACCGCGGTAACCGTCTTCAGGGCAACAATTTTTTGGATGTATGTTGAAATTTGTTGATTACTGCCTTTGAGTTGTCATAGTTATTTTTTATTGTTGCATATCCCTTTTTTCGGTAGCTGTATGCTTACAGCGTGTCTTCCGTTTATGTATGATGATGGTTTTGGCGACCTTTTTAATTCGTAATTTGTTGGTTTTGCCGTCTTGAGGTAACATTTTTTATGGAATTTTATTTAAAACACAGGTTTTTAATTTTCTCCAATATATTTCCGTTACACCGCGGTAACCGTCTTCAGGGCAACAATTTTTTGGATGTATGTTGAAATTTGGTGAGTACTGCCTTTGAGTTGTCATAGTTATTTTTTATTGTTGCATATCCTTTTTATCGGTTGCTGTATGCTTACGGCGTGCCTTCTGTTTATGTATGATGATGGTTTTGGCGACCTTTTTAATTCTTAATTTGTTGGTTTGAAAATGTAAAATTTTAGCGTGCAATATGTTGTAAATATGTCCAAGGATTCCTCCCACTAAATTTATGGGACTTTTCAGCCACTAGGTCGCCATCATTTCTTAACTGTATTTTTCACAAATATGTATGTAAAGACTCCCATTGCTAACAATTTTCATTCACTAATCGTACAATAAAAATAAACTTGTACTTATTAGCTTCATTTAAATTACAAAAAAAAAAAAAAATATCAGTGTACACATAAATTTTGTAGTTGTATTGTGATTTCACTTCAATACAAAAATTTTGAGCAGCACGGATGTAAAGTGATAATACATAATACTATTCACGAATTTGTTGTGTTTGAATAAATACCCAAAAAATATACAGTCAGCTCTATTCTGCATTTCGACTCGAATCAAAATTTTCCCCGTTTGGCAACTTTGGTATTCGACGTTCCGTTTCGTTTCAAGCAATCTTCGAAATTTACGATTATACCTATTCTACATTTCGATCGTTGTTACGTTTTTCTAAGTTGCAAATTTGGTGACGAAGAACGTTTCGGTTGTTATTTTCGTGGGTTAAAATATTAAAATTTTATAAAAAAATTAAGTAAAATATACTGTACATGATTTGTATAAGTCGCGAGCAGTAATCCGGGCAATACGAAAAATTGGCTCAAATAATGGCAACCAAAAGGGATATTACGTGGGGTTTTCAAAGAGGAAGTGCAGGCGTTTTTATTTTCATTGTCTATAAATAAGACTGTGAAATGCACTGAATACAATTTATTCTTTTTATATAACATTAATGGATTTATGTACAGACATACGTACATAAAATGTGGAGTACCATAAAAAAGATGTTTTTATAATTGTACTCGTTTTTACCAACTTTTTAAAACGAGCTGCGTATGTTGTCTCGAATACGATTTGCTATGAAAGGATGAGCTTTGTTCTTCCCTGACGGCTTTCAAAATCGAATTCACTTGCGTTCAAATCTTCCACTCTATACTAAATGCAAATAATGTGGAGTGCATAATTTCACTGGCTTTGAGCGGTGAGTAATGCAGTTCAAGATTAATTTCTTATAATTCTTCACTCATCTGAAAAGGATCAAACACGTCCCTAAATCTCCGCCTTTCAGCTTTCGCATCAGCAATCTGGGACTCGTTCTGCTCTTCAAGCAATTGAATTATGTTTCGACTTAAATTAAGAACAAACGAAATTTTAGTTTTAAATTAAAATGAGTTAGATATATTTAGTTATTTTAAAATATTTACAAATTTTAACTTCATAAGCCGCTATAGTTTGGTGGCAATGATTTCTTTTGTTTTGTTTCGATTTCACACATTCCTAGGCAACCAGCTGATTTCCAAGATATTTTCGCTCTTCCTCTTCTTCTTTCGATTCGATCGTAACTCAGAATGCCAAATTACGATTGTAGCGGAGTGGAATGCGGGAACGTAATCGAAATACAGAATAGGGCTGAATGACTTTTCCCCTGCCAATTTACATGCAAATTCGCAATAGAGCTGACCATTTCGATATGTGCAAATAAATTTCTCATTTAACTTGGCACGTCTTTGTCCCTGTCTCATAAAAGTTAGTTCCCCTTAACCTTTAACTGTGGAGGTGGTGGTAAAATTTACCCCCTCTTTAAATTTTTTTCAATTACTCTCCTATGTTGCGCTCCAGCAACTTGATTCTCTCAGTATCTTCTCATTTCGTTGTCGTTATTGATCAGTTATGTTTTTGCTGTGGAAGGTGTAGCGTGGGCGGATGCTGGTGTAAAAATTACCACTCCTCAACGTTTATGCAACTTTTTCTTTCATGGAAGGTTGACCTGTATTTTTAACAATTACATTTTTTTAATATGATCTCTTGTATTTCTTTAAATTTAAAGCTTTAGATTAATTTTTATTTTACACTTTTTTTATAAGTTTACTATGTGATGTTTTCGTTCTTGTGAATAATAAAAGCCTTCTGAAATAAAGTGGGACTTTTGTTGATTTTAAAAGGAAAAATAAAATTTTTTATTTATTTTAATTTAAAAATCTAGTAGCTTAGGTTAAAAAAAAATTATTATAAAATAGCCAATTTGTATTCAAATTTCTAACTAAAATTCAAAGGGGTAAAATTTACCACCAGGTCATAGACTATGTCCAAAAAATTCACCTCCATAGTTAAAGGTTAAAACCTTTTTACGAGCTTTTATCATGTTTCACCTGTATGTAATCAATTCTTGCAATCAATTTTTAACCAACTTCCGATGAGCTAACTTGAAACCTTAAACTTAGCTTAGAACCCGATGACAATGCAATGTGAATGATGCAATAATCCGTTAGGTGGCGTGAGTGTCGAGATATCTGAAAACCCCGTATTTATGGACCGATATCGTTCATGGAATGTATTTTACCTACATGAAAACGACTCAAAATTTACCCTATAGGTGGCGCAGTATTCAAGATATTTGAAAAACCTGTATTTATGGTTCGCAAAAAATTTAGACGTCAGGTGGTACGGAGGTCGATTTTTTTTTGCCTATACTAAAAGCTTGTCTTAAAAAAATTGTTGTTAAATTACTTGTTTATATTTTATTGTATCTTTCAGATATAAAGGTGGTCGGATGCCTGGCATAAGAGCTACAGATAGACGTCGACCGCAAAATATTTCATCTACAAGAGAATTTCAACGCATTAAACTCTCATATAAAGTCGCTATTGTTGACCAAAGAAAACCTAGAAGCTGCCGTGGTATGAACATGGGCCAAAAAATAAGTGGAGGTGCAAAATCAGTTAGTCGAAATGACACACATTCCAACTTGAAACCATTAATACCACGTGAACTTGCTGCGGATTTCATAAAGCCTACGCGGTTAGACATTTTACTGGATATGCCTCCTGCAAGTAAAGAGATTCAAATTAAACATTCGTGGAATTCTGAAGACCGATCACTAAATATATTTGTAAAAGAAGACGATAAATTGACATTTCATAGACATCCTGTGGCTCAAAGTACAGATTGCATACGAGGTAAAATCGGTCTAACAAAAGGCCTACACATATGGGAGATATATTGGCCCACAAGGCAAAGAGGTACACACGCTGTAGTAGGAGTAGCCACAGCTGAAGCGCCTTTACATTCAGTCGGCTACCAAAGCTTAGTAGGTTTGTCAGATCAGAGCTGGGGTTGGGACTTAGGAAGAAATAAACTGTATCACGATTCAAAAAATTGTGTAGGAACAACCTATCCAGCCATACTTAAAAATGATGAAGCTTTTTTAGTCCCAGATAGATTTTTAGTTGCTTTGGATATGGACGAAGGCACCTTAAGCTTTATAGTTGATCAGCAATACCTCGGAGTTGCGTTTAAGGGACTCAAAGGAAAAAAACTGTATCCCGTCGTTTCCGCTGTTTGGGGCCATTGTGAAATTACCATGACATATGTTGGTGGATTGGATCGTAAGCGAGTTATTTACATATGTATATTTATGTTTTTGCAAAAAAGAAATAACCGCCATACAAGGTTTTAAGAGAAAGCAATTCCTTTTTCGTTCTCAAAATCATAACTCTCAATATTACTAAATTTTTTTGGAAAATATCAATGGATTCTGGTAAAAATGTATTTTCGCTGACAGGGACGTAAATTACTTGATTGAAACACACTCGAAACAAAACTTAGTGAAGGCTGTGGGTAGGGTAGAATAACATAAAAATAGGTTGCTTATAATTCCTGAAGCCTCCATTTTTAGTTTAATCGCAAAATCCCGTTATTTAGTACTTGAACACCTTGACTGTTTTTCATAAGATTTTTAAAATCAAACATATATCGAGCCCCAGCTGTCAGAAAGATGTAAGCGACAATATTTTTCTAAACTTTATTTTTGATGCAGATATGTATCAAAAAGAAAATTTTGAAAAACAAGTCGCTTAAATTTTTTTTTGGCGGTTAGGGCTCGATATTGTTAGACTTACACAGCTTTTAAAATTTTAAAAACACCTATTTTTCTAAAAAGTTTTTTAAACATTTTCAGCAGAAATACGGCCTTGAGTTTATATGTATGTGTGTATATACCGGAGTTTCAGATTGTTTTTAGTAGTTTGGCTAAAGAATTCATCAATATTTATTCAAAATTGATATATATATAGATAATCTTTTGCAAAAAAACGATTTTTCATAAAATTTTTTTATAATCGGTGTGGCACCGCCCACTTATATCATATATGCGTATCTCAAACCACTAATCTCGACCAAATTTGATTTACATGTTGTACTTACTCCTATTGTACTTATCCTCTTTAAGATGCTTAAGCACAACGTGTATATCAAATTTGGTCGAGAGGGGTGAATTAGTTTTTGAGATACATTTATCATATAGTGGGCAGTGCCACGCCCATTTTTCTAAAATTTTTACGAAATTTTTTTTTGCTAAAGAGATATTGTATATTTAAATTTTGAGTGAATATTGATGAATTCCTTAGCCACACTGCTCAAAAAATGTAAAATTCCGGTACATACATAACACACATATAAATTCAAGGAAGTATTTTTGCTTAAATCGCTTAACTTCGACAATTTTTATGCAATCGCATTAAGTGAGGTACCAATTTATTCGAAAGTTAATATTCTTTTAGCTAAATACTATATATTTGGTAACTTTCATAGAAATTTTTGAAATCAGCGATGGTCGAAGTCGAAAAAATAAAGAAATAAATAAAATAAAATAAAATTTTTAAGATACCACGTTTCTCTAGATGGGCTGAAAAGTAGAAAATAATATTTCGCAGTCCCATAAGTGTGCATATATATGTATGTATGTATGTATGCATGTGGGTATATGGATATCGATCGCTTAAAATCGATCTGAAATTTGTACTTGTGCTGTAGAAATTTTAGGTCTATGTTATGTAGTTTGACTATTAAATGAAAGACTTATTCTCAATTAAATGTAATGGAATTGTATTGCATGCGCTCCACGTTTTTATTTGAGGCATTTCATGTCACCGCGGCCACCTCTGTGCGCGACTTCTAAGGATTTTAATGAAAGTTGAAGAGATTGAATGCCTAGGTGACATGAATATACGTGCAGCATATTTTGCCGATATGACGTAGGATTGCCTATTCGCACGGGGCTTAAATTTTAAGAAAACGTTATACATACATACCTTACTTGTAAAGTGCTGTGTCTTGGAAACCTTTTAACGAAACTTAACGAAAAAATTTATTTCTTCCGTCTTATTATGGGCTTTAATTGTACATTTTTACATTAATGTGCAACGTATAAAAAACAAACAAAAAATTAAGTAAACATTTTTTTTTTGATTAATTTTTTTGATTATAGCATTTTTATTTTTGTTTTTACACAAAAACATTGTCTATAATGTCAACTTTAAGTACCCAAATGGGCGTAATGGGCTACTTAGGCGTGTGTACTCTAGATCGTCTAACGCTCGAGCAATATGATTAAAAGACATTGAAATTTTATGAAATTGTATATTTTTGAAAGAGGAAGTGTGTAAAAATCAAAAACTATATGAATAAATCATATAAACTTTACTAAAGGTCTAAAATCATGAAAATCCCTTCAAGGAAATGGCAGAATTGAACTTTGTTGCATTGTTGATTGGAGGCAATTTTAAGAAACTCACTTGACAGTGGACTTTCTTTCAACTATGGCTACGTGCCAATTACTTTAATCCTATATTAAGCTAGTTTAAAAGGTTAAATAACATCAAGTTAAGGAACTTCATATTCTTATTTAACGAGTCTTTAAATCACAAAATATTTTTTTCTTTTTAGTTCTTATTATAATAAAAGCATGTGTTGGTTTTTTTGATACTATGCTTTTATTACTCATTAGGTTTATTTTTTTTACACACCTTTTCTTTTTCTAGTTTTAATAAAAGGACTAACCTTGAAGCTATCGTTGGAGGTCTAATATTCTTTTGCAATGAGTGTTGTTGATGTTGATGTTGTTAATGTAACTCCACTGTAAAGTTAGTTGCAGTTATTTTTTACAGGCTTCCCATTGGAAACATACAGCACCCCATTGGTAGAAGGCTTCGGGTGTACGAATTTGTTGTAACATCAGGAGTTGAAGACTTGCTCTAGCTGCTAGTCTCTTAAAATTTCCTTCAATCCCGTCGTAAGCAGATTTCCCATGTGAACTTGCCACTAAGTTCAATTCTGCCATTTCCTTGAAGGGATTTTCATGATTTCAGACCTTTAGTAAAGTTTATATGATTTATTCATATTGTTTTCGTTTTTATACAACTTACCTTTTTCAAAAAAATACAATTTCGTAAAATTTCAATGTCTATTTATGATATTGCTCGAGCGTTAGACGATCTAGAGTCCATAAGCCTAAGTAGCCCATTACGGCCATTTGGGTACTTAAAGTTGACATTATAGACATCATTATAGACAATTTTTCGATGTAAAAATAAAAACTCAAAAAAATGCTATAATCAAAAAAAAAATCAAAACGAAAAATGCTTACTTAATATTTTTTTGTTATTTATACGTTGCACATTAATGTAAAAAATGTACAATTAAAGCCATAATAAGATGGAAAATATTAGTTTTTTTTTCATTAAGCTTCGTTAACAGGTTTCCAAGATACAGCACTTTAAAGAAAGGTATGTATGACGTGATCCTAAAATTTAAGTCCCTTGTAAATAGTCAACCCTACGTTATATCGAAAAAATATGCTGCACGTATATTTATGTCCTACACCTTTAATCTCTTCGACTTCCTTCGAAATCCTGAGAGGCCGCGCACAGAGGTGGCCGCGGTGACATGGAATGCCTCATTTTCAATCTCATAAATTGTTTATAACGACTTTTGTTAAAATTTTAAAACCAAAAGTTATTAGCGCTTACATATACATGTGTTAGTGTTTGGCCGAGTTTATCCTCCGATTTGTGGCATGCGCCTTGATGTTGTCACACAAAGGGGGTTATTGTTGTACCTCTTCTTATTTGGCGCTGTAACATCTTTCTGTCGAATACTCCAAGAGCCGCCTCATCGGATGTTGTCATTGTCCATGCTTCTGCGCCATATACCAGCACGGGCACGATTAGTGACTTATAGAGTGTGGTTTTCGTACTTCGAGAGAGGACTCTACTCCTGAATTGCCTACTCAGTATCACTTGTTGGCTAGAGTGATTCTGCGTTGGATTTTCATGCTGACATTATTATCGGTGTTAATGCTGGTTCCCAAGTAAACGAAATTCTCTACTTTCTCGAAATTGTAACTGTCAACAGTGACGTGGGTGCAGAGGCGCGAACGTGCTGACTGTTTGTTTGATGGCAGGAGATACTTCGTCTTGTCCTCGGTTACCACCAGACCCATTCGCTTTGCTTCCTTATCCAACCTGGAAAAGGCGGAACAGACTTCGCGGTTTTTGTTACCGATGATGTCGATGTCATCGGCATAAGCCAGCAATTGCACGCTCTTGTTGTAAATTGTTTCTGAGCAGTTCAGTTCTGCAGCTATTATTATATTCTCCAACATCAGATTAAAGAAGTCACATGAAAGGAAGTCGCCCTGACTGAAACCCCGTTTGGTGGCGAACGGCTCAGAGAGGTCTTTCCCAATTCTGACAAAGCTGATGGTATTGCTCAACGTCATTTTACACAGTATGAGTTTTGAGGGGATGCCAAATTCAGACATAGCTACAAGTACCAAACTATTTTGGGGGTGTTAAAAAGTGCTTAGTTCTTTTTTGTTTCTGTGGCACAAACGATTGGATTATCCTCTTTATTTATTTTTTTCTGTAAAGACAAACACCCCTATTCTGCAACACTTTCGTATTCGGATTTTGCTACGAATCGTAGGAATGGAATGCTGCAATCCGAATCGCATCTTCGAACTTTCGAAATTCGTAACAATGGCATGCCTAAAAACGAACGAGTAAGATTTTTTGCGTAATTTTGTACGAAAACAGTGCTGTGTCGGAGGCGAGAAAAAATATATAAATCGATGTGTGTTTGCAGGAAATATTAGTGGTGTTTACTTAAACAGATAAATTTGCCTTTCGCATATACGTATATTTTTATCCACTGCTTTATATAAAGATTCTTTCTTCCCCGAGAAACTTGGTTCCGGTTTAGTTATTTCTACAATGATTTTCGGTTGTTGTGTCCAAACGCATAACCCGAATCCAAAAAACTTTAACATACACGTGTAATCGAAGGATTAAACCTTTATTTAAAATAAATGTTTCAAATTATTAACGCACTACGCACTTTTTTGCAATTTCGATGTGGGTTCTGCGCAAAACCACTGCGATATGCAGAAGAAATATTGTATACCTTTGAGACGCGGAAGCCCCTCTTCTCCGGCAACAAAGAAAGGAGAGTTCTACTTAGTAAGAGTTATAATCCCTAAGCGCGGCCGAAGGCAGAAGCAAGCGCAACAGGTGATGGACCTAACAATATGCATGTTTTCAATGGCTTGGAAGAAGCTGTTATTGTATTAACTGGATTGGGAACCAGTTCTGCAGGCATAGGAACAGTTCTGGCTTGTGGTTCAACAATTCAACCAGAAGATGACATAGATGCGCCCATTGTTACTATGCCCGGCAGCTCCGCATACCTTTGTGAGTCCATTGCCATGCTGTGCGTTAAACACTTTAAAGCAGCAGATTTCATAAATGCACCGGGAGGTACAGGAAAGGCACGTTTGATGCCAAGTGCTGTTCCTATGACCCTTATGCCGGAAAGTCCCTCCAACAACACTGCAACTTATAAATCAAAAACGGAAAACAACATACAAATTAACAAATTTTAACTAAAGAAAATAAATAAACAAAAACCAAACTTCAAATTTACTCAAAAACGTCAACCAGCGAAATGTAATTTTTTATTTTTCCTTACACACGCTCATTTTTATTTTTACTCTCACGAAAACTTTGACTTTTGTAGGTTTGATGTCAATTTGGCTTCTACCTGTTTTTATTGTACCATGTATTGAAACAACCAATAAACAATTAAAATTGGAAAATATAAATATAATAGGCAAAGAAGATAAAAATGTTAAAACTCATTTAACTATTTTGTATATTGTCATAACTTTATGCATAATTTTGGTAACTTACATTTACATGAAATTCAAAAAACCGCATAGAACTGCCAATCAAAACGAAAATATAGAAATTCAAGAAAATACATACAAAGTTACATTGAATCAAATAGACAAATTAACAGAAAATAATGAAGCATCGGGGACGATTCATCTTAGAGAGGGGAGAGTTAACGGCAGACCACACACAGCGGCACAGTGAGAATTATAAACAATATTGCTTATTGGAAAAAGCATAGTTTGCATCTTGCAGTTCCATAGTGCAATTTTGCATACTCGGCAATTTTGCAGCTGCATAATTGAAATCACATTTGACTTTGACCACGAAGGAAACTGATATGCTTTTTCCGCTTTGAATGGAAAATTCCATTCAATTGTAACTAATATTTTCTTTGTATATGACATTGCCATTTCACCATAGCATGATGCAATGCCAACGTCTTATGGTGAAATAGTTCTTAAGTAAATAATTGTAAATACATATATAAATAAGAGTGATATTACAAATAAAGTTCAGTTCTGTCTTTTGCATAGTTCGCAAATGAACTAAATTTGTGTTCTTATTTGTTGTCCGCGAGTTCCCAGATTGAAATATATTTTTTTAAAGTTTCCTAAAGAAGGAGACATAAGTTGCATGTATTTTCACCCTTATTCTAGAACCCGAATTTTCGTAATTCGTAATTCGTAGCTACGTTACGAAAAACGAAAAATCGACATTCTGCAACCCTTGCGGAAAAATGTGCAGCATTGCCAGGTATCAGTTGTTTTTCGAACTCAGCTGTATGAAGGAAAACAAAGTCGAAAGGAATCAAAAAAACACTCATCATGTGCTTGTTTATAATAAAATTTATAGATTTTAAATATTTTGAGGAAAATTGTGGATTCTGATACATTTGCAGTTATAGACGCGGAGTAAGAGCGCGCTATGGCAATGGACTCACAAAGGTATGCGGAGCTGCCGGGCATAGTAACAATGGGCGCATCTATGTCAGCTTCTGGTTGAATTGTTGAACCACAAGCCAGAACTGTTCCTATGCCTGCAGAACTGGTTCCCAATCCAGTTAATACAATACGAGCTTCTTCCAAGCCATTGAAAACATGCATATTGTTAGGTCCATCACCTGTTGCGCTTGCTTCTGCCTTCGGCCGCGCTTAGGGATTATAACTCTTACTAAGTAGAACTCTCCTTTCTTTGTTGCCGGAGAAGAGGGGCTTCCGCGTCTCAAAGGTATACAATATTTCTTCTGCATATCGCAGTGGTTTTGCGCAGAACCCACATCGAAATTGCAAAAAAGTGCGTAGTGCGTTAATAATTTGAAACATTTATTTTAAATAAAGGTTTAATCCTTCGATTACACGTGTATGTTAAAGTTTTTGGATTCGGGTTATGCGTTTGGACACAACAACCGAAAATCATTGTACAAATAACTAAACGGACCCAAGTTTCTCGGGGCAAGAAAGATTCTTTCTTGCCCGTCTATATAAAGCAGTGGATAAAAATATACGTATATGCGAAAGGCAAATTTATCTGTTTAAGTAAACACCACTAATATTTCCTGCAAACACACATCGATTTACATATTTTTTCTCGCCTCCGACACAGAACTGTTTTCGTACAAAATTACGCAAAAAATCTTACTCGTTCGTTTTTAGGCATGCCATTGTTACGAATTTCGAAAGTTCGAAGATGCGATTCGGATTGCAGCATTCCATTCCTACGATTCGTAGCAAAATCCGAATACGAAAGTGTTGCAGAATAGGGGTGTTTGTCTTTACAGAGAAAAATAAATAAAGAGGAAAATCCAATCGTTTGTGCCACAGAAACAAAAAAGAACTAAGCACTTTTTAACACCCCCAAAATAGTTTGGTATTTGTAGCTATGTCTGAATTTGGCATCCCCTCAAAACTCATACGGCTGTGTAAAATGACGTTGAGCAATACCTTCAGCTTTGTCAGAATCGTTTGCCACCAAACGGGGTTTCAGTCAGGGCGACTTCCTTTCATGTGACTTCTTTAATCTGATGTTGGAGAAGATAATAATAGCTGCAGAACTGAACTGCTCAGAAACAATTTACAACAAGAGCGTGCAATTGCTTATGCCGATGACATCGACATCATCGGTAACAAAAACCGCGAAGTCTGTTCTGCCTTTTCCAAGTTGGATAGGGAAGCAAAGCGAATGGGTCTGGTGGTAACCGAGGACAAGACGAAGTATCTCCTGCCACCAAACAAACAGTCAGCACGTTCGCGCCTCTGCACCCACGTCACTGTTGACAGTTACAATTTCGAGAAAGTAGAGAATTTCGTTTACTTGGGAACCAGCATTAACACCGATAATAATGTCAGCATGGAAATCCAACGCAGAATCACTCTAGCCAACAAGTGATACTGAGTAGGCAATTCAGGAGTAGAGTCCTCTCTCGACGTACGAAAACCACACTCTATAAGTCACTAATCGTGCCCGTGTTGGTATATGGCGCAGAAGCATGGACAATGACAACATCCGATGAGGCGGCTCTTGGAGTATTCGACAGAAAGATGTTACAGCGCCAAATAAGAAGAGGTACAGCAATAACCCCCTTTGTGTGATTTCCATTACGGAACCAATTGCTATTACGTACATTGCTCTTATTAAAAATAATAATATTAGGATCGATAGGGGTCTTACTCCTGATCATAACGGTACAATTTTTTTCAGGGGGAAATAATATTTACTTGTGTTATTGTAGTTCAAAGTACACAAATGTAGAAAACGTACATCGATGATTTGATAAATAATGAAAATTTTTAATAAAAAATCGCGCGATTTTTTTTGTGATCCACGTCACAGTACTACGTCGACAGATAGAAAGAGTCCATTCGACAATAATAGAAATTTCTAGATGCATAAAGGAAGAATATAATATAGTAAGTGATTTAGAAACAATTTTTAGGGCAGGTCCAAAGTATAATTTGACCATACATTCGTTGACAAAATTCAAGCCGAAAGATGTCTTCCACAATAAAATAAATCACGAAAATTTACCCGGTATTCTCAAACAAGCGCAGGAAAAAATGCTTGCGACTCATAATAAGAATAGAATAGAAAAACAATTCCAGCCAGGAGAAATTGTTTATGAAAAAATGGTAGGGGAAAGAAACAAGCTTAAACCCAGATATAAGAAACAGCAAGTTAAAGAAAATTTAGAGAATAAGATAATAATTAATAATAGAGATAGAGATAGACTTATACATAAAGATAATATTAAGTCGTAATTTTTTTTACAAATGTAGATTTTCAATATGATATTTCTGATACTTGCAACACTGATTGGCTCAGCAGCAGCCGACATTATAGACTACACTCGACAGGATTATGTATTGATTGAAAACGGAGATGTGTCAATTTATGAATAATACGGGTACATTTGTCATATTACGAATTTAACATATTTTGAAAACATTATAGAACAGGAGAAACAAAGCTTTTATAACAATGTTCGTTATGACTAAAATACTAACAATGAATTAGAAACCATAAATTCAGAAACTGAGTCTGAAATTTTAGTAATTGAAACATTATAAGGACAATTAAAACAAAATTAGGAACACCTTGGAAATGGATAGCATGGATGGACAAATTAGATGAGCTAATTTCAAATAACAATAAACAGTTTACAACAAATACAGACATTTTTAAAATTATAACGGAATTAATTGATACAGTACAGAATATTAAAGGAGACACAATAACTAAAACAACTAAAAGAAGAAAAAGAAATCAATATATTATGTATGAAAACATGATAAATACAATAACATTTGGTAAAGTAGGAATTTTAACCCCTACTATTTTGCTTTTTGACGAATCAAAAAATATAGCATATTACCAGCACGGTTAAATGACCATTACAGACCTAATGGATACATCAAAATTTAAAATAGCCCAAAAAATGATATAATTGTACTTTATATAAAATATCCAAAAATTTAATTTACTTGTAAATATTACGAAGTTAGAGCTATTGCAAAACTAGATGGTAAGCTTATTATTGATAAAAATATAACAAATGTAATGATGAATTTTTTAATGTACAAAATAGCAAATCAGAAATTATAAATACATATTGTAAATTGAACAAGCAAAGTAAATGTTCGTCAGAAATTTTAAATATAAAAAAAGGATAATGTTAAAAAATAAAAGAAAGAAATTTCCAAATTGAAATAATGAAACCAGGAGCAATATTGTAGGAAATCAAACTTTATCAGGAACATATTTAGTAACATTCGAACATAATACTGTAATAAATAATAAGGGACAATTTTCCAATACGGAACCCGGCTTTTAAAAAAAAAAAAAAATGTAGGGGTTTAGAGCGGCTTTTTGTGATTGTAAATCTGAAAAACCCACCCTCCGTAGGCTTATAGTTTTTATGAAAATTGAATTTTAAATTGCAAAAAATGTCAACTTCAACCTCACTTTTTGCTTTGTAAACCAATTGAACTAAAATGTCGGTGCTGCCCCACACAAAAAATGCCAAAGAAAAGCACTGAAAACGAGAAACAATAAAAACGGGCATTGTAATTAATTATTAAAAATTTTCGCGCGATTTTTTATTAAAAATTTTCGCCTGCGGCGCTTTTTCCATAAAAATCAATACTTCGATAAATAACTAAGTTAACATTTTTATTACAAAATCTCTCGATTTTAGACTGAATCACTTCTTTTTATCAATACATAGATATTTAATAAAAAAATAATAATTAATTACAATGCCCGTTTTTATTGTTTCTCGTTTTCAGTGCTTTTCTTTGGCATTTTTTGTGTGGGGCAGCACCGACATTTTAGTTCAATTGGTTTACAAAGCAAAAAGTGAGGTTGAAGTTGACATTTTTTGCAATTTAAAATTCAATTTTCATAAAAACTATAAGCCTACGGAGGGTGGGTTTTTCAGATTTACAATCACAAAAAGCCGCTCTAAACCCCTACATTTTTTTTTTTTTTTAAAAGCCGGGTTCCGTATTGGAAAATTGTCCCTTATTATTTATNGGTTGATATATTTTGCAACTTAAAATTCAATTTTCATAAAAACTATAAGCCTCCGGAGGGCGGGGTTTTCAGATTTACAATCACAAAAAGCCGCTCTAAACCTCTTAATTTTTGTTTTTTTTAAAAGCCGGGTTCCGTATTGGAATATTGTCCCTTATTATTTATTACAGTATTATGTTCGAATGTTACTAAATATGTTCCTGATAAAGTTTGATTTCCTACAATATTTTCTCCTGAAAGCAGTATTGCTCCTGGTTTCATTATTTCAATTTGGAAATTTCTTTCTTTTATTTTTTAACATTATCCTTTTTTTATATTTAAAATTTCTGACAAACATGTACTTTGCCTGTTCAATTTACAATATGTATTTATAATTTCTGATTTGCTATTTTGTACATTAAAATATTCATCATTACATTTTGTTATATTTTTATCAATAATGAGCTTACCATCTAGTTTTGCAATAGCTCTAACTTCGTAATATTTACAAGTAGATTAAATTTTTGGATATTTTATATAAAGTACAATTATATCATTTTTTTGGGCTATTTTAAATTTTGATGTATCCATTAGGTCTGTAATGGTCATTGTACCGTGCTGGTAATATGCTATATTTTTTGATTCGTCAAAAAGCAAAATAGTAGGGTTTAAAATTCCTACTTTACCAAATGTTATTGTATTTATCATGTTTTCATATATGTGACCTGGTCTACGAAAAGGGAGCTTACGTGCGAAAACTAGTTTTCTGTGAAAAAGCTGTTAAAAGTAAGCAACTCGTTTCGTTTACTCGTTTTTACTCTTCTTTCTCTACATTTTTAGTACACTTCTAAGCAAGTTAGGATTTTCTGCTTTTCACCACGTGAAAAAGCATCTCATCTTCCATCCGAATCAACCAAAAAGTGAAAATTGATTTTTTGACACCTAAGCCCCCTTTCCGTAGACCAGGTCACATATATTATATTGATTACTTTTTCTTCTTTTAGTTGTTTTAGTTATTGTGTCTCCTTTAATATTCTGTTTATTGTTATTTGAAATTAGCTCATCTAATTTGTCATTCATTCTTATAAAATCGTCATGGTCTGAGGAACCTGCTATCCATTTCCAAGGTGTTCCTAATTTTGTTTTAATTGTCTTAATAATGTTTCAATTACTAAAATTTCAGACTCAGTTTCTGAATTTATGGTTTCTAATTCATTGTTAGTATTTTCGTCATAACGAACATTGTTATAAAAGCTTTGTTTCTCCTGTTCTATAATGTTTTCAAAATATGTTAAATTCGTAATATGACAAATGTTCCCGTATTATTCATAAATTGACACATCTCCGTTTTCAATCAATACATAATCCTGTCGAGTGTAGTCTATAATGTCGGCTGCTGCTGAGCCAATCAGTGTTGCAAGTATCAGAAATATCATATTGAAAATCTACATTTGTAAAAAAAATTACGACTTAATATTATCTTTATGTATAAGTCTATCTCTATCTCTATTATTAATTATTATCTTATTCTCTAAATTTTCTTTAACTTGCTGTTTCTTATATCTGGGTTTAAGCTTGTTTCTTTCCCCTACCATTTTTTCATAAACAATTTCTCCTGGCTGGAATTGTTTTTCTATTCTATTCTTATTATGAGTCGCAAGCATTTTTTCCTGCGCTTGTTTGAGAATACCGGGTAAATTTTCGTGATTTATTTTATTGTGGAAGACATCTTTCGGCTTGAATTTTGTCACCGAATGTATGGTCAAATTATACTTTGGACCTGCCTTAAAAATTGTTTCTAAATCGCTTACTATATTATATTCTTCCTTTATGCATCTAGAAATTTCTATTATTGTCGAATGGACTCTTTCTATCTGTCGACGTAGTACTGTGACGTGGATCACAAAAATAAATTTCCACATTTAATCTTTGCATTTAACGATTTTTCCTCAATATTTGATTTATCTTCAATATTTTTATACCTTTCATGAGCATGAAATGGTATTATTACTTTGGTCCGATGTTTGTAAGTACCAGAATAAGAAGAGATAGACCCATTAAAATGTATACTTAAATGATCAGAACGGCGAGCTGAGCCGATTTAGCCATGTCCGTCTGTCCGTCTGTCTGTCTGTCTGTCCGTCTGTTTGTATGCAATCTAGTCTCTCAGTTTTCGAGATATCCGGATCAAATTTGGTAGGTGGGTGTATTTTTATGATGTATTAATCATTTGTCGGAACCGGAAGAATCGGACCACTATAACATATAGCTCCCATACAACTGATTGTTCAGATATGAGATTTTTTGTTATAACTTCTCCATTTATGCAGCTAGGAACATGAAATTTTTCAATACTTCCACCCATTATCAACAGAAAATTTATAGTGAAAATTACAAAGATCGAGTTACTATAACCCATAGCTCTCATACAACTGATTGTTCAGATATAAGATTTTTCGTTATAACTCCTCCATTTAAGTAGCTAGGCACATGAAATTTTGCACTGTGGTCACTCATTTTCAAAATAATACTTTCGGTGAAAATGGCGAAGATCGGGTCGCTACAACCTATATCCACCATACAACTGAGTGTTCAGATATCAGATTTTTTGCCATAACTTCTTCATTTATGCAGCTAGGAACACAAAAATTCGCACCATTTTCAATCATTATTAACAGAATACTTACGGTGAAAATAACGAAGATCGGGTCACTATAACATATATCTCGAATACAACTGATTGTTCAGTTATGAGAACTTTCGTTATAACTCCGCCATTTATGCAGCTGAAAACATAAAATTTCGCATTATTTTCACTCATTATCAACAGAAAGTTTACAGTAAAATTAACAAAGATCGGATCACTATAACCTGTTTATTGCGCTCATGCAACTGATTGTTCAGATGTGGGGTTTTACTGTAACACTCCTTTATTTGGACAGCTAAAACTGATAAATTTCTTAAGCTATTTTATAAACAACTAGCTATACCCTGCCACGCTTTGCTGTGGCATATTCCTGTTACATGGATGATAAATTATTAACGAAACAAAGCATACGTTTCATATGAGTTTGATTTTGTAATATGTACTTGTGTGCACACAATATTCGTTATGTTTCCATTCTCTGCATTGATATCAAGGATATCTGGTTTGCCGACACGGGAACACGCAACATCTAAGAACCAATCCGCATCTCACTCTAAACCATACTTTTCCAAAGGATAACCTTGATCAATAGTGATTGTGATTCCGAATGTCAATCGAATTCGGAACTGCAATCTTTAAAATTGAAAGGGTGTATCGGTCGGAATCATGGGAATTCTTCACCTTGGAAAGGCCACGTAAAAATCTTTACTTACACTACGTTCTTCATCAATTTCTTAACTGCGAGTCGCGTACTGTTGCGGAGTTTTAGCTGATTAATATTCCGCAACGTTATAATTGGTACACCTATTTTCAATTCAGTATGTGGGGTCATCCCTGGAAGATCAATCGATTTCAAAAATTCCGTTGGATAATTAACTGATTCGTCTTCTTCCACAACGGTGTTTATCGACGCATATGTTATTGTTTAAGTGACTTATGCATTTCCTGCTTAAACAAAGAATAGCCAACATACAGACGCACTTGTTTTTAAAGGCACTTCGCTCGTGTTTAATTGGGTATGCATTTTTTAAGCAATTCTCAAATATCTCTTCGCTGAACTTAGTGAAGTGATAAGTCGCTGGCATTTTCAGCTATGGTCAACGCTAACCCAGCTTGGCTATCACACGGTGCTTTGAGCATCACCCACACTCCACTCCCGGAGTAATTTTTGGCATGGTATTAAGCTACTGCTTACAAACCACACTGGGGCTCTGCACGAATGCATCCCTGGATAAATCCCAGCTCATTTCCCAGCAGCCTAAGGCAGCTAGAGCACGACTCCTCCAATGGAGTCCCACAATGAATACACGGTGAAACGGTCACATCTTGCGCTACCGCTTCATCAGCCTACCCACATATCTCTCTCTCTCTCTTTCTCTCTCACATATCAGGTATATGAAGTGCGTGGCTGACTTCATGTGCACCTATAAACCATACGGACTCATTGAGCTCGATACACAAACACTCGCAAAGGTAATCCCTACCTCCTCATCTACTCTAACTCGGTGAACGGATGTTACGATTTGAGTCCTGGTCTCCCGCTCTCCCTCAGCTAAACAGTTGTCACTTTTAATGCCGGATTGAATAACATTAGTGGTGTTCACTAAAGTGAGCAAGTGGCCTGGCAGTCTGGTAAAAGAACAGACCAGCTCAAGCAACGACTGTTGTCAATACCACTCTTATTTAGTTGATAGACGTCCTTATTCTTCGCAGCAAGAATAGCTCGTTCACTGAGCCTGTAATTAATTTTCTTAATTAAGAAACATTCTTTCCATCAGTTCTCCTTTTGATGTTCCTTAGTTACAAAAATTATCAGGCAATACAATTCGTCTTAATCTCTCGTTAGCTGGCAGCTTTCCGTTCCCAATGTCCAGTACTTGTCGCGAAAATCCCTCGGCTGCAGTGTATATATGTATGTTCGTCTAGCCACAATGTTGACTATTTCAGGTAAGCATTTATCTAGTGTTAATCAAGAAATTACAGACAATGTTTGCGTAAAATCTCCTGAGGGCAATATCAATACATTCCCGAATGGTTGGACGTTTCCATGCAAATCCCGCGACAATGGATCAAGGACCTCAAGCAATTTTTTATGTGCCATCGTGCACTGATCTCAAATAATTAGTTTAAATTTTTGTACTACTTTTTCCATAGCGGATGTTCTAGAAATATTGCAAGTAGGAGTTTCGATGATTTATATGTTCAATGGCAGCTTAAGAGCTGAATTAGCAATGTTTCCACCTGGTAGCAATTCCAGGCGAAGCGATAGCTAAGGTTATGCAATTGTTTGAACGAACCGTTGCCATAAATAATCAATCTTATTTGGCGCTGTAAACGCCTAAGCCATTTTGGCCGAGCTCGACAAAGAACGCCAGTCGTTTCTCTCTGTGCCAACTGACGACAATGGGAAATGCCCCGTGAAGCCAAGTTCTTATCCACTTGGTCTCTCCCTCTTCCTCTGCTATCACCAGCGAATTGCGAGTTTAATACTTTCAGAACTGGAACGTCGCTTCCCAGCGGAGCCGCTGTATTTTCATTCAATACACTATGTCCATTTCGTTGTAAAGCTCATACAACTCATCGTTCCATCGTCTGCGGTACTCCCGTCACCAACGCGCAGAGGCCTGTAAATATTCCCTAAGATCTTTCTCTCCAATACTTCAAGAGCCGTCTCATCGAATGTTGTCATTGTCTAAGCTTCTGCGCCATATACCAGCATGGGCATGATGAGTGACTTATAGAGTGTGGTTTTTGTACGTCGAGAGAGAACTTTACTCCCGAATTGCCTATTCAGTCCAAAGTTGCATTTGTTGGCTAGAGTGATTCTGCACTGGATTTCCATACTGACATTATTATCGGTGTTAATGCTGGTTCCCAAGTAAACGACATTCTCTACTTTCTCGATATTACAACTGGCAACAGTAATGTGGGTGTCAAGGCGGGACTGCCCTGACTCTTTGTTTGATGACAGGAGATACTTCGTCTTGTCTTCGTTGATCACCAAATCCAATCGCTTTGCTTCTTTACCCACCTTGGAAAAAGCAGGACAGACTTCGACGTTTTTGTTACCGATGATATCGATGTCATGGGTATACACCAGAAATTACACGCCAGGAGTTCAAATAGTAATAGTAATCATAATCATAATAATAGTATCTGATGTTATTCAAAATTTCTTTACTTGCAATATACTTAGGCCAAAACATAGTGGAGCGGCGAGCGAAGAGCATCGAGCAAAGCGTCGATTTCAAACGCATATGTTTCAATGGGATAGCCATATATCTAATACTTCTATATTGATAGTGACGTATCTTCACTATGTGTTTTTATTCCGCAATCAAAGGGAGACAGCCTATCAAATAAATGTTTGCTTGTGGTAGTATAAATGTATATTTGTGAACTATTACAAACAAACCACTGTCAAGTCACTCCAGGAGCGGTTTAAATTACAAGTATTAAAAAAATAGAAAAATAAAATAACCAAAAATTTTTCCCTGAACGTGATTGGGGCGAGCTTTGTGGTAACCGGCGGATTTGAATAAGCAGCAAGAGATGTATAAGTTACACTTGAGGCGATCACCACAACCATTCTTAAAAGATAGGATGTGAGGATCCGTGCCTTCCTTTCCAGCTCCTTAGCCAGCATGTAGCGTCTGCCCGTTTTCCCTGATACGGCTCATTTTTAAGTAAACAGTATAACATACTGACGCGTGCAACACGATTCCTTTTTCCTTACTTTTTTGTTCAAAAGTTAAACACAATTTTTTTTGGCTTTAATTAAAATTTAATTTTCTAAAATATTGACGATTACTGCACCGCTCCTGATTTTTTATTCTTTTCAAATATCATTCTGAGTACATTGGTTGGCTGGTTTTCTCGTTCTATCATTACATATCTGCACTCTAATGTTGGCGGATGTACTTTCAACGTAGTGCCAATATAGAAGTATTACATATATGGGGAGAGTGTATAGTGAAGAGCAAAGCGTACACACACTTTTTTTAATTGAAGCCTTGCTCGATGAAAGCTCTTCGCTTCCCTCGCCCCTCCACTATGTTTTGACCTTTGGCGCTATGGCGACCGAACGAAATCGTTTATAATTCAAATTTAACTGTTTTATAATGTAAAGGAATGGTGACAACAGTTTTCATTATTTCATTTCACGGGATATTTTTATGTTTTCGTTACGCTTTTTATCATTTCTTCATTTGTATCCGTAACGTTTTATTAATTTTTTTCCATTGCGTAATTTGTATACCAACTTATCACTTCGTTTGATAAGATATCGTAAATTCTCNTAGATATCGTAAATTCTCTTTTCAAACTGTCCGGATTTGGATAAGTAGAAACATTAAAAGAAATTCTTTAGTTCCCAATCACTTTCCGTTTCGAACCAGTTATAATACTTCATTTAATTTCAATATTTTCAGTTCATTTTACATATTGCATAATCCTATTTAGAATATTTGCAAATCAAGATTTCTCAAATACCTTTCTTTTGGTACCCATATTATAACATTCATTTATTTTATCAATTTAATTGAGTTAAATTTTCAAACAGGTAACAAACCTCCTCAAACATATTTTCGGCTTAAAGTCTTCTTAAAACTATTTAGTTTGATACCCACATTGCAATATTTCGTTTATTTAATCAATTTAACTGAGTTACAATTTTAAAATAGGTTGCAACCCCCCTCAAAAATATTTCCAGCAGTCATGTTTTTTAGACCTCTTTAATTTGATTCCTATATTGTAATAAGTCATTTATTTTATAGATTAAATTTAGTTAAATTTTCAACAGGTAACAACCCTCCTCAAAAATATATTCGGCTGTAAGCTTTCTTAAAACTCTAAAGTTTAATACCCACATTGCAATATTTCATTTATTTTATCAATTTGACTGAGTTAAAATTTTCAAATAGGTTGCAACCCTCCTCAAAAATATTTCCAGCAGTCATCTTTTTTAAACCTCTTTAATTAGATACCTATATTGTAATAAATCACTTATTTTATCGATTAAATTTAGTTAAATTTTCAAACAGGTAACAACCCTCATCAAAAATATTTTCGGCTGTAAGCTTTCTTAAAACTCTAAAGTTTAATACCCACATTGCAATATTTCATTTATTTTATCAATTTGACCGAGTTAAAATTTTCAAATAGGTGGCAACCCTCCTCAAAAATATTTCCAGCAGTTATCTTTCTTAAACCTCTTTAATTTAATATCTATATTGTAATATATCATTTAGTTTATCAATTAAATTGCGCAAAACTTTTTAACAGGTGGCAACCCTCCTTTAAAATATTTTCGCCTGTGAGCCTTCTTTA
Source organism: Rhagoletis zephyria (assembly GCF_001687245.7). Lineage (NCBI taxonomy): Eukaryota > Metazoa > Arthropoda > Insecta > Diptera > Tephritidae > Rhagoletis > Rhagoletis zephyria. The sequence goes on along the minus strand of NW_016157613.1, from coordinate 40,427 downwards.
AACTCTTTAGTTTTATACCTTGCAATATTTCATTTACTTTATCAATTTAACTGGGTTAAAACTTTTAAAATAGGCGGCAACCCTCCAAAAAATATTTCCAGCAGTTATCTTTCGTAAAGCTCTTTAATTTAATATCTATATTGTAATATATCATTTAGTTTATCAATTAAATTGCGCAAAATTTTTTAAAAGGTGGCAACCCTCCTTTAAAATATTTTCGACTGTAAGCCTTCTTAAAACTCTTTAGTTTGACACCCACATGGCAATATTTTATTTATTTTATCAATTTGACTGAGTTAAAATTTTCAAATAGGTGGCAACACTCCTCAAAAATATTTCCAGCAGTTATCTTTCTTAACCCTCTTTAATTTGATACCAATATTGTAATATTTCATTTATTTCATCAGTGTAATTTAGTTTAACTTTGAAACAGGTGGCAACCCTAATGATACATATTTTCGGCTGTAAGCCTTCTTAACACTCTTTAATTTGATACCCACATTGCAATATTTCATTTACTTAATCAACTTAACTGAGTTAAAATTCTCAAATAGTTGGCAACCCCCGTCAAAAATACTTCCAGCAACTATCTTTCTTAAACCTCTTTAATTTGATACCCATTTTGCAATAATTTATTTATTTTATCAATATATTTGGGTTTAAAAATTTTCAAATAGGTGGCAACCCTCCAGTTTTTTGCGATATCATTGGTTCTGGTATTATACCGAACAATACAAAAAAAATATTATTCAAATCGGTTCAGCCGTTCTCGAGTTTTGACGACCGTGACATACGAACACAACATTTTTATTAATATAGATAAAGATAATACAAAGTCTACTGAGAAAATCGTCAAAATGTATGCTGTATGAGCTTTATCTCTTATACCACTGATTGTTCAGATACCAGTTTTTGCGATATATCTCCTTTATGTAAGAAGCTAAACCCATTAAATTGTGTTACCGGTTTACATACCGATCACACAGCAGTGAAAATCACTCTGATTGTGTAGATATGATTTCTTATATATTTAGAGGATATACTATGCCTGCTGTGAATATATATGAGATCTATGCCTGCTGTGAATATATAAATTTTTTCAAATGCAGTAATCTGTTAAAGTAAAATTTTCAGATGCTCATGAAAGGTATGAAGCCTTCGGCATAGTCGAAGACAGCGCTGCTCTTACTTGTTTAGTATTGAAAATTTTGAGTACGCGTCTATACACGTACTGAATTTCAATTTTTGAGCATAAAAAATGTCTATATGTAACTTCTTTATCCGAAATCGGTGCTTCACCAATCGGAATCTGTTTAGGATGAAGGTCATATTTATTCTTACTACAAGTTCTACAATTTCGTACGTATTCGTTCATTTGTTTTCGCATTTCAGGCCAGTAATATAATTTTTCTATCTGCTTAATATTTTCCATATGGTTCCGATGCGCTCTGTTATGGGTTTGTTCAATTATACCAGCTTGGTCGTCTCTCTTAGGGACGTGCATAGGAAATAGTTTGGTATACATAAATTTGTTCTGGAATGTTTCCTTAAGGGGTCTTTGTATTTCGTACAGATCTTCAACTGTACAATGAATAGCTGTTACCAAGTTAGGTCTTATATATTATTTTAAAATTGTGTGAAGATTCTCGACTGTGTCTCGAATGTCTCTTATTTCCAAAATTTTCGATTTGTTCATGAATCGTGAACCTGTTTTTACTTAATATTAAATATTTGTTGTTTGAACTGATTTAAAGGTTTTTGCGTTTCCTGTATACAAAAATTATCGCTAATTTGAGCAGAATGCTGTGATTCGTCATCTGGTGAATCACCTGATTCACTTGATAAATTATTTAATTCAAGGCGTGATAGTGCATCAGCTACAATATTTGTTCTACCTGGCTGATACACAAATTTTGGTGAAAACTCTTCGAAAAACGCATGCCACCTTTTCATTTTGGAATTTGGGTTGCGGGTGGACAATGTAAATGTTAATGGTTGATGATCTGTATGAATTTCAAGATTTGTCACACCATACAGATAGTTACGAAGATTTTTTAATGCCCATACGATGGCTTATAGCTCTTTTTCGCTAGTGGCATAATTTCTTTCTGTTTTGTTAAGAGTTCTAGAAATAAACGTAATTGGTTTATTTTCTTGGGAAAGCACTGCTCCTATTGCAACGTTAGATGCGTCGGTAGTCAACACAAATTTTTTTGAATAATCTGGTTGCGTCAATTCCATTTCTGACGCAAAATTTTTCTTTAGCTTATTAAAGGCGCATATGCCTGCTTCATCAATTTCGATTGTATGCGCGAAATCAGTACGTTTAATTTTTTCACGCTAAAAAATCAGTACTTTTCACTACATTTTTGTTCAAAGCAAAATTAAGAATGTAAGTATCAGATAATACCTTAAGACGTCAGAGTTGTTGTTTTTAACAATATTTTGGTATATAAATGAAATATAGTTCATGAAATATAAAAGTGTAATTCATTTTAACATGAGTGTACATAGAAGCCAATAAATTATTTTATATTTATGCCATTTTCGAATAGCAATAATGAGATCATTTCCATCTTCAGTCTTTAAATAGTCAAAGAGTTCTATACATTTGATTTTAAAATTACTTTTAATATGAATTTTTAATTAGAAGCAGGTTTCTCGCTTTATATTTAAATCCTCTCAGTTGCTTTGTTTGAGTGTGGTATTGAAAAAAAAACAGAATTACATATTTTTCAAACTGTGGAAAAGTACCACTATTTAAGGACTTCATCTATAATTCCTCATGGCTTAAATTAATTTTTTAACTACGCAATAACTTTGGAAGACTAAAACTTCGCTAAGAAGTGTATCTAACTAAATATCTTGTATGCAAAACTCTTTTACAATGTCAGTAAATTGTAAAAAAAAAGAACTGCAAGTTATAGGCTAAAGGCATTCGAATACTCAAATTTATTGTTATTAAGCTGAAATTTATTTTCGAGATACCTAGCAACACTCGACAAAAAACGTCAGCCTTCTTTTTAAATAATTTAACCTCCATCATATTATCGCAACTGGTACGTAACCACCCGGCGATATGGCCATAAAACGATTGATCTTTTTGTTGTATTAATTTGCTGGGCATACCAAACATTATCTGAAACATGTCAACTATAATTAAATTATTTTCTTCTTACTTTTTACAGTAAAGTTTCAGGAAGTTCCAACGATAACTAAAAACCTTAAGAAAATCCTAAAGTATTTTGTTTGAATTGAAAATTCAGTACAAATCAGTACAAATGGAAAATCTGGACATTAGCGTACTGATTGAAGAAATGAATAAAATCAGTACAAGAGTTGAAAAATCAGTACTGTACTGATAAAATCAGTACGTCTGGCAACTGTATTTGAGACCCTGCCGTTTTCTGCCGACAAGTATTTTGTCAAAGGCTTTGCAATCTCAGTACTTTGCTTTACCTACTTTGCTTTAGCCATCGTCATTTGTATCCTTTTTTGGTACCACCCAAATTGGTGAGTTATAAGGACTTCTACTTGGCCTTATAATTTTTTCATTCAACATTCTGTTGATTTCTTTATTTACAAAGGAATTTACAGAGAGAGGATATGGATACTGCCTGCTTCATATAGGCTCCTTGCCCTCTGTCCTTATTTCTGCTTTTACATCAGAAAACTTGTATCCACTTCAGGATGTGTTTCACTGATTTTATACTTTATGTATTCTTTTAACTTTGACAATTCGTCATTTTCATGTCCAGATTTGTAATTCGTTATTTCTGAGCCTCTCTCACTCAGTATTGAACAATTATCGATATTACCGGCAAATTCCTTAATGCCAATTTTTGCATCGGCTGGTTTTATGGAAACTTTATGTTCCTTAATGCCAATTTTTGTATCGGCTTGTTTTTTGGAAACTTTATGTTCCTTGATGTCAATCTTTTTATCGGCTGGTTTTTTGGAAACTTTTTGTTCCTTGATGCCAATTTTTTATCGGCTGGTTTTTTTGGAAACTTTTTGTTCCTTAGTTTTAATTTGTTCAGTAATATCTTTATTACTTTTATTTTTGTGATCGTCGGTAAATTTATCGGCGTACGCCTTGGAAACTTTTGGTTTCAAAGGGTTTATTTTTTGTGTATTGCCGGTATTAATGTACGCGCCTCAACTTTTTTTTTTATAAATTATACCTCAAAACGAGATCAGATTCCAAGTTTTCTAATTCATTTTTGTTTTCATAGACCCCCTGCCTTATATAGCAAGAAGGCGCTCGTGTGTCGACAAGAGCTTTTAAGTTTCTTTCTAGTTTTCCGTTGTTGTTGTGGTTGTAGCGGCTACAACAACCCAGCCCAGATCGGTTGGTATCTCAGTCGTTGTCGTCAAGTTCCACTAACGGCAACCCTAGCAAGCGTGCAGCTTCTGTGGGATTTGTCCACAGGGACAAGGCCGTTAAGGTTGTCGGGTTTTCCGGGCATGCGAAGAGATGTTTCGAGTCATGTGGGGTCTCTCCGCATGCCGGACACTCATTCGGCACATCCTCATTCAAACTACTCAAGTAGGAGTTCAACCTGCTGCAGTAGCCGGAGCGAAGTTGTGCGAGTGTAGTGCGTGTCTCCCGAGGCAGATGAAGCTCTGTCTCGTCTATGTCCGGGGGTGGTATGCCTAGAACGGCATTCACAGGTCTAGAGTCTACATAACTCGAGACTGAGTCCCTGTGAATGCCGTTCAGGGC
>NW_016157613.1:17716-33936 GCF_001687245.7 Rhagoletis zephyria | reverse complement strand
TTAAATATTTCGAGCTCGACATCGCCTGACCGGATAGCGATGCCCTGACATTCTAGGGTGGTATCCCTGCGGTCGATGTCTGCTTCGATAAGACGATACTGCACGGTGTGGTGCGTGATGAACGCTAAGCCACCACCATTATCTCGCTCGCGATCTCGACGGTGCACGTTGTACCCGGCGCAATTCAACAAAGTTGAATTGCTGTGCAACTTCGTCTCTTGGACCGCAGCTATTAATATACCATGCCGACACATGAAGACGGTTATCTCCTCAATCTTGCTCTGTAGCCCGTTACAGTTGAATTGAAGGAGCTTCATGTGGTTCGGGAGACGTGTCGTGATGTGGGGTGTAAGTGAGGTGTATGTTCTTGCCGCCGTTGGCTGTGTGTGCTGCTGAGGTGATTGCCGCCCTGTGGTGGTGATGGGGGGCGTCGCAATTGAAGTCTGCGACCGAGCAGCGCAACACGGGCCCTCGAAGTTCCCCGTCCAATCTCGCGTGGTACGCAGACCTGAACATGCCCTAAAGTGGCACCAGCCAAGACAGGTGTTGCACTTGACTGATGTCACATTACGGAATATTCTGGTCTGACATACCGTGCAGATTGTAGGGGGAACCAGGAGTTGTTGGCGGCGGCGTGTGGATGGTGGTAGTTTTCCGTCGTAGAGGTTCATTTAGTGGAATGTATCCCCTCTACCCCTAAAAAATTACTCTCGTACCTTCTGAGTCTTCTCTTGCGGGCGAAAGCTATTATTGCTTTCTCTTCGCCGTTTTACACCATGTGTATTTTGAGTTTGTACCCCTAAACTTTGTAGAGGTTTATTGGCTGAAGCATTTGTGCTAGCCATATTAAAATTTTGCTTTATAAAGCCACCATTCTGTTGCGACTTATTATTAAAGTTTCTTCTGAACCTTGATATGGATGGATCCACATCCATGGGCTCTACTTTAGAGACGTTGTTTCTTGATGGGAACCGCAAATTATTATTTGTATAATTTGATTTTGCTTTGGTTTTTTCATTCGCGAAATTTTGAGCAAACCGAGCTCTTTGATTATTTGATTCGAGTTCCAGAGCTTTAGCTAAGGCATCAGGTAAGTCCTGAGGGTTTAATGAGAATATTATATTTCTCAACGTGATCCCTATTCTTCTTATTTAATTCCTTTGTTATGTCCGCACTATTTCCATGCGTCATAATGGTTTTATTGATGGTTAGGTTAGGTTACGGTGGTTGTCACTCCGCACGGAACGGCAGAGGGACACACTTAGGCCATTTTGATCCATTGTGATGCCACTATGAACGAGCTCTTGTTCCTTTCCCCTAGTTTCCAAAATGACAGAACCATCGTGTGACCTCAACGTATCGTTGAAGGTCGCGGACGTCCACAGAGTCGAGATCGGCTAAACACCGAAAAGTATGTTGACTAAAAATAGCAAGTCTTGACCTTGTCAGAGCGGGGCAGTGGCAGAGATAGTGTTCTACACTCTCCACCTCCTCCTCGTCCCTGCAGGCACGACAGAAATCGTTTGCGGTATAACCCATTCGCCTAGCATTCGCTCCCATTAAGCAGTGTCCTGTAATTATACCTACAACTGAGCTAATAATGGGGCGGTCGATTTGTATGACAGTTTTACATCGTTTTTCGTTTATAATTGGCCAGATCTGTTTTGTAACAGAACATGTTGGTTCTTGCGCCCAACGTTCGTTGGCCAATTTACTGAAAATAGATTTCATTTGGTGCTTACTCGAGGACAGGGGAACGCCTGCATCGAGCGCAGAGTTTGNCAGTTTTACATCGTTTTTCGTTTATAATTGGCCAGATCTGTTTTGTAACAGAACATGTTGGTTCTTGCGCCCAACGTTCGTTGGCCAATTTACTGAAAATAGATTTCATTTGGTGCTTACTCGAGGACAGGGGAACGCCTGCATCGAGCGCAGAGTTTGTTGAGCGTAGTTCAGTTCCCCCCCTCGCCAGCTCATCTGCCTCGCAGTTTCCCGGTATTCCACTGTGCCCGGGTACCCCTACCACGTTAATGGTGGCTTTCGCAGCAAGCTCGTTTAGGGAACTTCTGCATTCGGCTGCCACCTTTGAGGAAGTGTTACAGCACTGCAAAGATTTAATCGCTGCTTGGCTGTCAGAGTAGATGGTGACGGATTGTGGACAATTTGTGCCACTTTTAAGCCATAGGGCGGCCTCCCTTATGGCTGTTAATTCCGCCTGAAAAACGCTGCAGTGGTCAGGGAGCCGCCTGCTTAGGTTTAGGGAGAGTTCTTTGGAGTAGATTCCGCTCCCAATTTTATTGTCGAGCTTTGACCCGTCCGTAAATATAGCGGTAGATCCTGGATCTAAGTCCGAGCGATTTACCCAGTTGCTTCTGTCTGGAATTCTGGTAGAAAACCTATTTTCGANTATAACCCATTCGCCTAGCATTCGCTCCCATTAAGCAGTGTCCTGTAATTATACCTACAACTGAGCTAATAATGGGGCGGTCGATTTGTATGACAGTTTTACATCGTTTTTCGTTTATAATTGGCCAGATCTGTTTTGTAACAGAACATGTTGGTTCTTGCGCCCAACGTTCGTTGGCCAATTTACTGAAAATAGATTTCATTTGGTGCTTACTCGAGGACAGGGGAACGCCTGCATCGAGCGCAGAGTTTGTTGAGCGTAGTTCAGTTCCCCCCCTCGCCAGCTCATCTGCCTCGCAGTTTCCCGGTATTCCACTGTGCCCGGGTACCCCTACCACGTTAATGGTGGCTTTCGCAGCAAGCTCGTTTAGGGAACTTCTGCATTCGGCTGCCACCTTTGAGGAAGTGTTACAGCACTGCAAAGATTTAATCGCTGCTTGGCTGTCAGAGTAGATGGTGACGGATTGTGGACAATTTGTGCCACTTTTAAGCCATAGGGCGGCCTCCCTTATGGCTGTTAATTCCGCCTGAAAAACGCTGCAGTGGTCAGGGAGCCGCCTGCTTAGGTTTAGGGAGAGTTCTTTGGAGTAGATTCCGCTCCCAATTTTATTGTCGAGCTTTGACCCGTCCGTAAATATAGCGGTAGATCCTGGATCTAAGTCCGAGCGATTTACCCAGTTGCTTCTGTCTGGAATTCTGGTAGAAAACCTATTTTCGAAGCAGAGATGTGGACTAATGTAATCCAGCTTACGTAAGGTTGCTGGAATGGTGCTCAGAATTTTTTAGTGACCGACCCTATGGTCTCTCCATGTATGAGCTGCATTCAGTCTAGCTGCATTGCAGCTGGCCTGATATCTACCGTAAAGATCGGTAGGGAGAAGATTCAAAACAGTCTCCAGAGCCCTACTGGGAGTAGAGGGCAGGGCACCCGTGATTAACATGGTTGCCGCCCTTTGTACTCGGTCCAATATGCCTCTGTAAGTGGATTTTTCTAGAGCCGGCCACCATACGGTAATCCCATAGAAAAGGATGGATCGGACAACCGCCGTATACATCCAGTGTATTATGTGTGGTTTCAGACCTCATCGTTTCCCTACCGCTGCCTTGCAGGCGTAAAGGGTGGTAATGGCTTTCCAGGATCGTTCCGAAAGGTTCCGCCTCCAGTCCGAACTTCCCGTCGAGAATTAAGCCGAGGTATTTAATCTCGTTGGAGAGTGTAAGTCCCACCTCGTTTAGGGAGGGGGGCTGAAAAGGTGGTATCTTATATTTCCTCGTGAAGAGTATCATTTCGGTCTTGGTGGAATTAACTTTAAGTCCACTCTCCCTCGACCAGAGAGCGCTTTGCAAAAGTTCGCTTAGCGTTTGGAGATGCTTGCCCGTGACTGTGAGTGCAATGTCGTCGGCATACGCTACGACGTGACAGCCGGTACTCTGCAGTCTCTTCAGCATTGAGTTTACTGTAAGGTTCCAGACTAGGGGGAGAGAACTCCTCCTTGAGGAGTACCTCTCGTTGCATGCCTGGTTATCGACGCGCCCCCCAACTCTGACGAGATAATTCTTCTTTCAAGGAGAAGTCTTATAAGCTCCACCAGAGGCCGCTCCAGCCCCACTTGGGAAAGTGAGCCCACCACGGCCTCTGGAATATTGTTAAAGGTGCCTTCTATGTCAAGAAAAATGCCTAAGGTAAATTCTTTAAAGGCGAGTCCTTTTTCAATTTTGGACACAATTTCGTGGGGCGCAGTGTCCACGTATTTGCCCTTAGAATAAGCATGTTGACACTCCGAGACGTCCTAAAAAGAAAGGCGCTGTCTGATGTGGGCGTCAAGAAGTCTTTCTAGTGTTTTAAGAAGAAAGGACATTAGGCTTATTAGCCTGAAGTCATTGGGTTTGACGTGAGAGACCCTTCCACCTTTCGGTATGAAGATTACCCTAACCTTTGTCCATCCTCTAGGAATGTGACAAAGGCGAAGGCAGGCCTTAAAGATCACAGAAAGCAGTGGGCATAAAAGGTCGACTGCCTGCTGAATTTCGGCAGGGAATATGCCGTTCGGACCGGGAGATTTATAGGGTTTGAAGGTCTTGATCGCCCATTTCACCCTTTCTTGTTGCACTATGCTCCCTACTGAGTGCTGTGGAAGATAAGTCATCTGATTTGTCGCGTCTGCCTTTGGTTCTGTTGTACACTCCGGGAAATGGGGGTCCATGAGAACATCTAGCATTTCGCTGCAAGAGGAGCTCCATTCACCATCAGGTTTTTGGATATAGTTTGGGGCAACTGGAGTTTTTGATAGGACCTTCCGTAGTCGGTTGCCCTTCGAGGTTTCCTCAATGTTACCGCAGAAAGTTTTCCAAGATTCCTCTTGAGCTGTTCGTACTGAACTCTTACAGGCTTTCAGGGCATCCTTGTAGGGTTGCCAAGATCCAGTTTGTTTCGCTAGATTAAAAAGCTTCCTGCTGGTTCGCCTCAGGGAGGAGATCTCCGGATTCCACCATTGGGGTCTCCTTTTGCCCCTTGGACGTGTTGCTGGGCAGGAAGCTTTAAATGCTATGTCGCAGGCTTTGGTGACAAGGTCTACGGTTTCATCAATCTTTGACGATGAGTCCAGCTCACCGAGAGAAACAGACTTTGTCGCTGGAGGATGCGCTTCCTCAGTTGTTAACGGTATAACGGGTCTTGGGCTACCGAGAACTCCATTTTAAATTTGGTCCAATCGGTCCGCCTCATATTCCTGTAACACGAAAGACGTAGGGCTCTTCGGGAGAGCCTAAAGGAAATATATTGATGATCGGAGAATGAATGTTCACTTAAGACATGCCAGTCCCTGACGTACTCAGATAAGTAGTTTGAGACTAGCGTGATGTCCAGAACTTCCTTTCTGTTGGAAGTTATAAACGTGGGTTTGTTTGAAGAATTGCTTATACATATGTAGATCAGAACTGAGAATAAAGTCTAGCAGTGACTCACCTCGTGGGTTGATGTCGCTGGAGCCCCATAAAACATGGTGAGAGTTTGCGTCAGACCCGATGACCATGGGAAGCTTCCTGTAGTTGGCCTCCTTCACCACGGCCAGTAGTCGATTTGGAGGAAAGTCTTGACAGTCGTTCGCCATGTATGAGGACACTATTTTCGTCCCCAGCTGCATGCTTACACAAACGGTGTCCTCGTCACTGCACTGAGAGAGTAGAAAATAAGAAAGATTCTTTTTAATTAGAATACAAGCTCGAATCCTACCTTTGACTGGTGCTGAGACCACCTGGTAGGCGCCAGAGTTTAAACCGCAAACCTTGTTCTTGACGATCCAAGGTTCTTGGATAAGAACGAGATGCTCTGCTTTGTTGCCGAGGTGTAGAAGTAGGGCAGCCGAAGCCGCCTTAGAGTGGTGCAATTTAATATGTAGCACTTGCACCATTATCGGAGTCCGGGGGAGGGTCCTCGTCCATCGCTTCAGGCTCCTCACCTTGGGAAGCTACGATAGTGCAATCGAACTCCTACGGTTCTGAAGCCAGAAGCTGGTCCTCTGGTAGTGTGGCCCAGCGGCTGTAGACCGACCCTACGTAAGCGGAGACTGAGCACGTATCGCTCTCAGACTCCGTCGCGGTGTCGGATACATCTGCAGGGCACACTTCCTCCATATCCACTGCTCTCGAGGACTGGGATGGAAGCATCGTTAATCACGAGTGCGACGTAACGCTGCTTCTCCTTGACACTCGAGTTATCCTCCAATCATTGCCCTGCTGAATGATTTCCAGAATCTCATTAGGCTCTGATGGTTCGGCTGGTACCCAGGCCTAGGCTCGTGGCCTGCTAGGGATCTCGTCCCTATGCACAGCAGCCAAGTCTGACCCCGGCCACAGCTGCCCCATAGAAGCGATTGCCTCCTTATACACGCAGCTGAGCGCTCGTCGGCGCAGGAGACAAGCTTCACCCTACCTTGATGCCATCCGGCATCGCGTCCTACCGGTGCAGGGCCGGGATGCTTCTCCATTATCCCTTTGTACACCCTGCACAGTCCCATCAGGACAGACTTCCAATTATCTGGAGATATATAACAGTCAGGGTTGCCCCTATCCAGCACTGCCAGCGTGAAGTGCTCCTTGGCCGCTTCGCTGTAGGTCCGAGAAGGCAGGGATCCAGACTGAGGCGGAGGTGGGTTCGAGGTTTTGTGCCTCTTGGATTCACTCGAGGTGTTATCNTCCTACCGGTGCAGGGCCGGGATGCTTCTCCATTATCCCTTTGTACACCCTGCACAGTCCCATCAGGACAGACTTCCAATTATCTGGAGATATATAACAGTCAGGGTTGCCCCTATCCAGCACTGCCAGCGTGAAGTGCTCCTTGGCCGCTTCGCTGTAGGTCCGAGAAGGCAGGGATCCAGACTGAGGCGGAGGTGGGTTCGAGGTTTTGTGCCTCTTGGATTCACTCGAGGTGTTATCCAAAGATCGATGTCGTTTCGAGGTCAGGTCCCTCTGGGTGTTGGTGGTGTGAGTCTCGCCGCTATTTCCTGTTTTGTGCTTGCTTCTAGCGGCGAGAATCCCTGTTTCCCATTCTAATTTAGTCTTTTGCTCCACCGTCAGCTCATTTTCGGGGATGGTTCCGAGCTTGTCGATGATTTTCTGCGCAGCTCGGCGGTGCCGTTGAGCCCTGATGGATGGAGCAAACTTCTTTAAGGCTTTGGAGCAGCAGGGGCGCTAATGCGAGTCATTTGCCCCCGACTCTGCTGAAGCTGAAATTGCGCAGGGTGCAGGCTCGGACGTCGAGGGCCTGTCCGTAGAGGACTTTGCGCCCATGTCCTTGACCTGTTGTGGAGTTCCCGGAACGGGCCTAGGGAGACGGGCCGCCTGCGTGCCTTCCACCGGTTTAGAACCTCCCTCGGGGGGTTTGCTCATACCGATGTCTTCGGGGGTAGGCTTGCCCACAGGGGGTATAGCTTTCCCCTCCGACGGTGCAGGTGACCTGAAAGAGGTTTGGTGGGACCGTTTAGGTCCAATCGGTGCCGTCAAAGCGGTTTCCGAGATTTTGGACTTCGTTTCCTTGGCGTATCCGACGGCAGCACTTATACCCGTGCGGGGATCCGAGGCTCTTTTAAAATTATTCATCATATGTGTCTTTGGTCACTTACTCAGATGATACCTTTCGGTGACCGTAAAAAGTTGAAGGGGAAAAGAACGGTCGGCTACGGCAGAGCTTCTTGCCGCAGCAAGTCCACCGTTACTCCCGGAGGCGGACAGGGATCCGGGAGGCGCCGTAAGAATACAGTCGGAAAGCCCCCTGACTGCAAACCATCCAATGGGCACAGTGACGTATGACACCCTGGATTAGGGGTTTTATTGATTAATAGGGTCAATTTTTTATTGACCAGGTTGTAGTATTCTACGACCGACATTGCGCCTTGTATTATATTACGCTTAATTCCTTCTCGATAATGTGTATCGGACGTTTGTCCGAGTACGCGAAGTGATTACGAGCGACTATCGCGTCGAAATTTAACATTGTGTCGTGGTTTGTAAGGACGTCATTCGCGTCTTGAGTTATTTTATTTCTCAAAATTGTGCGGGCCGCGAAGTATTTTATACTGCCTCTCAAGTACAGGCTCATCGCGTTATGAGCTGCTTCCCTCCAGCTAACATACGCATTTATTTTTCCCGAAAACTCAGGTAGTGATTTAATCACTTAAAGGGATTCCTGACACACTATATTTTCATCTATTGTTTCTGCTTCATAATCTGTAGCCCTACGCGTATTCACTTCTAATTGTGAACGTAAATGTTCGATTTCTTGCCTTAGGCCTATGTTGTGTTAGCGATAAGTCGCGCGATAAGGTCAACTGTGAAGTCACCGTTTGCCATATTTTTTTTTGTATTATATTTTTATTTATAAGTTAATATATATAGATATTAATATAACTTACTTCTAAGTTATTGTTGTTTGAAGTCCAGACTGCTCCTTTTAGTCCCTTTTATTTAATGCCGTTGCTCTTTTTGTTGTTGCAGGCTTCTGCTGCTTGTATGTACCCTTGTGATGCCGCCGGTAGTGTTTCAGATCAGGTTATTCTTTGATTTAGCGCCAATTTAATGATTTGCGCGTAAGAAAAATTTTGGTGTAATAATTGCTTTATATAATTTCACGCAAAAGTTCAATCGATTCTTTTCTTCGACACGATCACTCGTTTCGTGATTAATTTTCTTCGGTTTAACCAGGACTTTTTCCCCGACACGCACACTTTTAAATTTTAAGCAGGCCCCACGTTGGGCGCCACTTATGTCTCCTTCTTTAGGAAACTTTAAAAAAATATATTTCAATCCGCGAACTCGCGGACAACAAATAAGAACACAAATTGAGTTCGTTTGCGAACTATGCAAAAGACAGAACTGAACTTTATTTGTAATATCACTGTTATTTATATATGTATTTACACTTATTTACTTAAGAACTATTTCACCATAAGACGTTGGCATTGCATCATGGTATGATGAAATGGCAATGTCATATACAAAGAAGATATTAGTTACAATTAAATGGAATTTTCCATTCAAAGCGGAAAAAGCTTATCAATTTCCTTCATGGTTAAAGTCAAATGTGATTTCAATCATGCAGCTTCAAAATTGCTCAGTATGCAAAATTACACTATGGATCTGCAAGATGCAAACTATGCCTTTTTCCAATAAGCAATATTAGGGGTATTCTCCAAATCTTGCAAAGCCATTGCACGCAGCACGGATTGCATGGATGGCATAAATTGCAAACACACAACAACAAAATACATGGGAAATAACATTTCCTATCGCTGCAAAATATGCAACGTCGAAACCCATGTATATATTTTGCAGAAATAGCATAGCAAGATAAATGCGACCCTGTGCTAGTTGTTTTGTTGTTGGAATTGCTACATATTTCTCTCACTCCTCTCATCTCGCTCATTTAATTTTTTTTGTGCTGTATCTTGTTATTGTATTTGATACATAATTTCGCTGCTTGCTACCCATACATGCTACCACTTTGCATTGGGGTGCTCTCGTACTCTTCCAAATTTGGAATAGTATTTTTGCATTTCGTGCAATCCGTGCATCATGCAAGACTTCGAGAATACCCCTATTGTTTATATTTCTCATTGTGCCACTGTGTGTGGTCTGCCGTTAACTTGCATATGTACTTGCATACGTAAATATTAAGGATGTTGCGAATGTGGAATTTTAGACATCCGCGGATGCGAATGCGGATGTGAAGTATTTTTAAGAAATAATTTAGGTGATTAAATTAGGTGATTTAGGTAAATAAAAAATGGAAAGGTTAGTAATCGTTTATAACGTTTTTTTTAGTACTTGAATTTAAAAATTGGAACATTGTATTTAATAAAAACTTTTTATTAAAGAATAGGTAATTTTGTTGCTTTTCGGGTTACAGCCTGTTTCTTAAAGGGTCGTAAAATCAACTACTCGCTCGAGGCGATAAACTTGAAAAACTTTAAACTTGACAAAATTGTAAATTATTTTCGATTGACGCTGCACCAGTTGAGAGGACCTTCAGTTATATTAATTGTTTTTTGCGGTGCAGTAATTCCTTTTCGAGAATTGCATCAAGGCTGCAAATGTCGGATGTATCCTCCTGACTTTCATCTTCACAATCTAGCGTCATGGCAAGACCGTTGTTTAAACGTCATCAGCGTTTTTCGATTTTAGTTTTTGTAATTCATTTTAAATCCTTTCTTCTGTGACTGGCCAGATATACGTTTTATCAGTACACTTGCACAATATTCCAGGGGCCACAAATAACAATTTTTTTTTACGAGTTAAACTTGGCCAAGTATTTTTTATTCCGAATTAAAAGTCCTTTCCGGATAATAAACAAACCACTTATCCAAATTAAACAAGTTTGGTATCAAATGAAAGAGGACTGAAATAACTTTTAAACAGAAATAAGGAACGAAGGTTACCACCTCTACTTATATTTTTTTTATAACTTAATACTAAAGATATTCATATACCTGACCCAAAGTTTGTTCTATGGTAATTGATTAACATATTTCATTGAAATATTTTTCGATAGCTGGCTTTCCTCGTTTAGACATATCAGTCCTCTTTCATTTGATACCAAACTTGTTTAATTTGGATAAGCGGATTGTTTATTATCCGCAAAGGACTTTTATTTCGGAATAAAAAAAATATTTGGTCAAGTTTAACTCGTAAAAAAATAACTGTTATTTTCGATCGATAGCGAATGCGAAAGCGAATGCGAATGTTAAAATTAACGCGGAGCTCTGCGGTTGCGAACGCGAATGCGAATATTCGCAACAACCTGGTACATATATATAAATATGCATGTTATGTATGCACATATTTATGTATACAACTTTAAAAAAGATTGTACTATAATCTATGCTTATGTTTATAAATAAATTTTATTTTTTTTGCGTTCTCTGGTTGCACCTCGCTCGCTGCGAACCCGCGCGGCACGCGGAATGAAGGCAAAAGCACCCGTGGCAGGAGCGAAAAAAATGAATAACTAGCGACTCTGCAAGTTTCCTTGTTTTTTTGCTTTTAAGTAATGTATTATGGAATAAGGATTGATATTCAATGTAAACGATTAAAAAATATGATGAGGAGTAATAAATATTTCCATTTGTTTATAAAATTTGTTTAAAAAAATTCAAAAATTTATACAAAATAACGATTATTTGTAAAATTGAAACAATCAGGCAAATTAACTATTATCGTGGGAAAAATCAGCAAGATATATGCTATGAATCAGTGGATAATAAATAATTACTGAATTCATCAAAAAATAACAATAATAACAATTACTCTTGTAAAACTTCGAAAAAATTGCTCAAATTATACTTTTTTTATAGTTGTAAACCGAATAAAGTGATTTGTGCGAAAAAATCTTGACCGTCCAATTTTGGGTGGCCCCATCGAGAGATTTTCACTTCACTACAAACACATTAAATATCTTTTTAGAAATACCTTCACCTTTATTTTCCATATATAAATTTGTTTATTTATAGTAACACAACGTTTTACCATGCCGTCACATTTGACTAATAATTTTGCACCAATTCTGGCTTTTCGCTACTTTGAGGGAAAATGTCAAAATGTCCGGCAAACTTCGCGGAAAAAAATATAAAAAATAATAAATTAAGGTTGAAGAAACTGCAATCTCCTGTCCACAATTGATTTATTGTGCCCTCATTAGATTTTATTGTATATTGCTTCAATGATGCTATTATTTATTAACTCTTTAAAGTGAGACTTTTTTGAGCGAGAGGTATCCCAAAGAAAATGTATAATTTGAGCTTGCGATATGATGTAAATATGTGCAATAGTGGTTCAAAACTAATTTTTTTTGGAAGTTCATAAATACTACCTCAAATTATTGTTATTTGTGATAAAAAAATAGAAACGTGTTTTTTTGTTTTGAAAAAAAAAGTTTTCTTAGAGGTCGCGCTGGTCGGTTTTTTATAAAAACGCTGATGTTCTCAATTTTTTTATTTTCTTGACATGTTAAAATGCAGCTAAAAATTTGTTTTTTACATATAATTACTCTGGTATTATTGGGGAACATTCCCTTAATTACATACCTGTCTTGGGCAGTTAGAATGGGCCTAGTGCCCGAAAATATGCTCTCGAAAAGAGACTAGTATAATTAAAACGTTGATACTGAACGATGTACGCGTTGTCATGGGTAGGAACTTGTTATCAGGGGGTTTCTGGGGTTGCTAATTAGGAATCTGAAGTCAGTTTTTCAAAATTCAAAATGGCGGATCCAAAATGGCGATTAATTTTTTTTTAATTATTGGATTTGTTCGAAAATCGGCACGCGAGAGGTTTTGGCTTCGCCGATTACGAATCTGAAGTTAATTTTTTTTTAATTCAAAATGGCGGAACCAATATGGCGATCAAACTAAAAAAAATAATACTAAAATTAAAACGTTGGTACTGAACGTTTTAAGCATTGTCAAGGGTTGAAACTCGTTTCCAGTGAGTTTCTAGGCTTGCTGATTATGAATCTGTTTTCAGATTTCCACAATTCAAAATAGTGGACCCAAAATGGCGACCAACTTTAAAAAAAATTATTGGATTTGTTTGAAACTCTTAACCGCCATTTTGAATTTTGAAAATCTGACAACAGATTCGTAATCAGCAACCCCTGAAACCCCCTGGAAACGAGTTTCAACCCTTGAAAATGCTTAAAACGTTCAGTATCAACGTTTTAATTTTAGTATTTTTTTTTTATTTTATCGCCATATTGGATCCGTCATTTCGAATTTAAAAAAATTGACTTCAGATTCGTAATTTAAATATTAAATGTTTTTTTTTTTAACGAACGGTCTAATGTACATACATATAAACATATGTACATACCTTAACTGTTTTACTTATACCATAAAACTGGGTGTGTTCTTAATATAATGGGAAGAAATTCTAATCATAATTATTACACATTTTAAAACTCCAAAAATACTCAGAACTATTAAAAATAATATAAACTCCCATCCCAAAATACCATCAATTATATTTTGTTAATACCAATGTGGGAACGCCGCTTCTAAAATGTACAATTTATGAAACTTCAAAAATGCCAGTATCCGTCATTCCTTCCATTTTTTATCACGCAAACAACTTTTGACGGATAGTAAAATTATTTGAAGTTTCATAAATTTTGAGTATTATCAACGGCACTGCCACTTCGATAATATTAAAACAATAAATCGGGGTATTTTCTTTCACATATTTATACCAATATAATAATATTTATAGTCAAAAATCATTATGTGCTTGGTATTTTTTTATGACGTGGTTCGCACCTTTTTTATTAAAAATATATAAATATATACTATTAAAGCAGATCTTATCGTAATTGTTCTTTTTATTTTATAATAACACTGGTTTACAGCAAATATGTTCTATAAGAAAATCGATGGATTAATAAGAAATAATGAGTGGGCAAATGAAAATACGCCAAGATATTTTGTATGAAAAATGAGCAGAAAAGAAAGTTACTCATACGCCACGTATACCTAAGTAACGCGTTTCGGAATCACAGAAAAATTCTACATAGAAATTGGATAGTGGCGTCTGGAGAACAAAAACCAAACTAGAATTTGTGATCCGGTGTAATTGAAAATATTTCAATGAAATATCTTAATCAATTACCATAGAACAAACTTTCGGTCAGGTATATGAATTTCTTTCGTATTAAATTATAAAAAAAAATATAAGCAGAGGTGGCACTAAGAATTTTTCACCATGCGTGCAAAGTTTTTAACTAATTTCTTATCGCTAATTTTTAATAAAAACATAGTTCATATTGCGACAAAAATAAAGATAAAATGTCAAAACTTTGTGCAAAACCCAGAAAAATTTAATAAATTTTCAACTTTGCAACGCGATTTTTGGCAAATTTTTTTCTGACAGTGTCTTCCATACAAAGTAGGTTCGCCATCGTCGGAAAAAATTGCCAAAAATCAACCCGATTTTTAACAACTTGGAACTTGCACTTTATTTAAAAAGTTGCAAATTCATAAAATCTGTATATGTTCTGCATAAAGTTCAGACATTTTATTTTTATATTTTTGTTGTAATATGATACGTTACTTATAAAAAATTTGCGAAAAGAAATTGGAACAAAACACTTGCGTACATTGGGAAAAGTTCTCTGTGTCAATTACTTTTATCCTGGGGGGTAATTTTGAAATATTTTCAGATATAATAATGGATTTTATTTAAAAAAAAATCGTTATTTCATTAACTCTTGTTTTGAACTCAATAAAATATGCTGATTTGCTAATTATAAATTAATTTAATACTTATTTAATTCTTCGCAGCGCAAACGATTTGAAAATAACCTAAAAAAGGACTGGGAAAAGACTCGAAAATATTTAAAAATACGACTGAAAAATGACTCGGAAAAGACTCGCAAATGATAAAAGATACAACTGAAATATCATTTGAATAAGACTCACAAATGAATATAAATACGACTCGAGAAAGAGTCAAAACTGATCAGAAAAGTCGGTAATAAAAGACTATTCAAGAAGAGTCGTGGGCAGGGTACCATTTTCTACCGACAAAAGAGTCTTTTATGATCGGAATATGAGGGCATTTATGATTATTTTAATCGCGCAGAGGACTCAAAAAGTACTCGAATATGATCAATAATTTCAGAAAATGCTGGGTGGGGAGTTTCATATGGAAGGGCAAAGCAAACGCCCTCCCATATGAAGCTCAAGCACTTCATTTAAATGTACAAATTTACACAAACAAATATAGAATGAACAAATAATAAAAAGATATGTCAGCACTGAAAAAAATGTATATTATAAATTGATTTAAAATTCGTAATGGAGTCCCCCAATTGATACATGGTAAAAGGGTCACACCTTGCGCTACCGCTTCATCAGCCTGCCCGTATATATCACTCTCTCTCTCTCGCATATGGGATGCGTGGTTGCTTTGATGTGCACCTATATACCATATGGGCTCATTAAGCTCGATATATAAATACTCACAGCAAAGATTATTCTCCTCTACTCCTCTAAATTGATCACAACTCTAAACTTGGTCTCCCGCTCTCCCTCAGCTAAACACTGCTATTCAATCGCTTGTTTTGTATGGAAAAAGGTTTTCACATGCAAATAGATTTTAACAATTTAGAATTTTTGTGAGAATAAATTAAAAATATTTGACATTTTCGGGACCAAATAATTTGAAACAAAATCAAATTAGCTGCTCTACTGATACTACCTGTTTAACGTGCCTTGACTGAAAATGAACACGAAATTTATTGAAATAAAAACAGAAACATATGGCGTTCACTAAAGTGTGGAAGCGCGAGATCTTTTTGCAAAAATTTTGAGTGCAAAGCTTAGTGTATGTTGTGCTTTGTAATTATTAAATGAATGGCGAAATATTACTTGCAACGCCATTAACTTGCCTCCTAACACATTTTGGGAAATTTCAAAGGGGATATAGAAAATGATTGATTTCCAATCTGAATTCAATGTAGATCCCTGGAAGTATCACACCACGTAAAGTTGATAGGATTGCAGACATTTTTCCAACTTCGGATTGCAGAAAAAAGAAATTTCGCTTTTTTGAGGGAAAATGTCAACAAATGTCCGGCAAACTTCGCGGAAAAAAATATAAAAAATAATAAATTAAGGTTGGAGAAACTCCAATCTCCTGTCCACAATTGTTTTATTGTGCCCTCATTAAATTTTATTGCATATTTTTTTTTGTTTATTTATTTGTTTAATTTAGCCAATGAATACATCAAATATTCTTACAGACTATTAAAAAGAAAAGTAAAGTAAATTTACAAAATTAATCCAAAATAGAAGATAACAATTTCAAAAAGTCGTTTTTACAGGCTAGTTGAGACCTAGCAAACGTCAAGCTGTGAAGTTCTACTTATATTGTGCTCTGATTTGTCTTTGTATTTTGCAAAGTTTATTGTGTTAATTCTGAGTAAAAGTTGCTATAAAAAGTGCCTACGAGCATCTTAGTGTGATAATAATCGAAGCTAAGTGAAAGTTTTGTGATTTTTGTGGTTTATATTAAATTTAATTAAATTTCACTAGCATACATCTAATCTTGCCGAGTCATTTGTTGTTATCATTGTTGTTGTAATTCCTTTGTAGTTAACTGAAATCGTTTCTATTTTTGCACATTTCTTTTTGTTTACTTCTTTTAGTATTTCTTGTCACAGCTGTTTGCGTTGCGTTTATTAAGTGTCACAATACAATACTTATTTTGCTTGTCTTTTTATTAACATAAGTGTTATTAAATCTTTCAATATGAAGTGTGATCTTGATAAC
>NW_016157613.1:0-15531 GCF_001687245.7 Rhagoletis zephyria | reverse complement strand
ATGAAAAATAAGGGGCCCAAAACGCTTCCTTGGGGTACCCCGGAGGAAGCGATAAAGGGATACGCTAATGTATTATCGACATTGACAACACAGCGACGATTACTTAGGTAAGATTTAATCCAATTTAAAAAAAATTGAGTGAAAACCTAAAGCAGCAAGTTTATGACTAAGATAGAGTGTGAAACCCTGTCAAACGCCTTTGAAAAATCTGTATAAACCGCATCTAACTGAAACCCGTCTTTGAAGCCAGATATGCAATCTTCTGCAAAGACAGCGAGATTAGAGACTGTCGAGCGGTTAGGCATAAACCCATGCTGGTTCTGACAAATAAGGCTTTTAACTGCAAAATACACCTTTTCTTTCACTATGCATTCGAATAGTTTCGAAATAGTTGAAAGTTTGGAAATGAGTATAATTATGAACATCATTTTTATTATCGCTTTTGAAGATAGGGGTGATAAAGGCTATTTTCCAATCATCGACAAATACCCTTGCGGATGGCGAGTTATTGAAAATTAATTTCAATGGATAAACAAGAGAATCGCATTTTTTTAATAGAACTGCGGATAGCCCGTCAATGCCAGTTTGGTTCGAGGGATTAAGCCGCGCAATGCCATTAAAAATGTCGGTTGTGGTCAAGGTTAGGGATCCAAAGCTAAAGGGCGATTCCTTAGTATTGGAAAGCCTTCCACTAGAGTCGTTATCTAAAATGAAGTTTGAGTGGAAAAAATCGGCAAACAGATTCGCAACCTCAATGGGGGATGTAGCAGAATTTCCGTCCAGAAATAATTGAGAGGGAATACTAGAGCAAGATTCCTTCGAAGTTATAAATCGCCAGAAAGCTTTAGGATTCGACTTGATATTGGCTTCATAGTTTGAAACGTAGTTTCTGTATAAAAATTTATCAAGGCAGTTAAAATGTTTGGCATACTTTTTATACTCAATAAAAAACGAATAATTGTTCGTCTTTTTGAATTTGCGGTGGTATTTGTTTCTTAAATTTTTTATTCTTTTAAGATTTCGAGTATGCCATGGAACTTTGTACAACTTTTTTCCAAAGATTGGAATGTTGTTTTGACAAACTTCAACTACTTTACATTTAAAGATATTAAAACATGATGCCACACTAAGATTACATAATAACCTGTCCCAGTCTATATTAAGAAATATACTATTTAGATCAGAAAAATTACATACATTATAGTTAAAAGATGCTTTTGTGTTTTTCTTGTCCAAGCTGAGGTATGAGTAAAAATAAATATCTAATACCAAGGGAACATGATACATATCAGGCTCCTTGAAAGGAAAATTACACTCGGACAACTAAAAGTTAACATTAGTGCTAATGAATATTAGGTCCAAAAACCTCTGAAGCTTATTGTGAAAGTAATTTATTTGCTTAATATCAATGCTTAAAAAATTATCCATTAAATATGTCTCGCTACTACTATTCACACAGCTTGGTAAAAGACCAGACGTCTTAGCTATATTAGACCACATAGCGTTGTTTAAGTTAAAGTCCCCTAAGACAGCAAGATGGTTATCCGGTGCACAATTTGCGTTTAGAGACAAAATATTATCTACATACGCCTTATACAGCACATCTGAGCTATTCGGCGGAATGTATGAAGCGCAGATGAAGAGCGATTCCCGAGGGCTTTGTACACACACGCAGAGTTGGTCTAGCAGCGAATTATTGTTGCTTAGCTCGTAGAAAACCGCCTTATGTTTCCTCTGGATCGCAATTAGGACACCACCACCTCTAGCACAACCAGTTTTAACTGCATCTCTGTCCTTGCGGAATACTTCAAGCAAGTTTGGATCGAAGAACTCATGACTGAAGAAGTTATCGTTTAGCCAAGTTTCTATGATAACGAAGATATCATAATCTCATGAGATGAAGAGATTTAGATTTTGTCCTAAGACCAGAGACATTATGAAAATAGATTTTTAAGTGCTTGTGGTTAGCATTATCGAACTTTGGGTTTTTGTCTGAGAGTCGTCGTTTTTTGGCATAAATTTAAAAGAGCGCACAGCAACATTCGTAGGCCATAAGTTCGGATTTAAGAGCTTTTTGTAGTGCAAATTAGATACGCCCAGTTTAAAATTTACACTCTTTAGAGTATTTATAGAAACATCCTTTTTAACTAGGGGAGAGCACGAAACCATGCTGGGTTTAATGTCGGCATGTTTAGCTACATAATCAATGTCGAAATGTCATATCAAGCTCATTGCTAGCATTCGAACCAACAACAATCAATGGTGTTTTTTCGTTCTTCTTTGCGCTGTTTAACTTGCCAGCAGAGATTTGCGATGTAGCCGAAGATTGTGTGTTGGACTGCCTGTTTACGTTTTTGTCATTAGCAGTTTGGTGAGTAGGAATGGGAGCATTAGCAGCAGCATACGAAGATGACGAAGAAGAGTTGGAGAACTGCGATGTAGCCGAAGATTGTGTGTTGGACTGCCTGTTTACGTTTTTGTCATTAGCAGTTTGGTGAGTAGGAATGGGAGCATTAGCAGCAGCATACGAAGATGACGAAGAAGAGTTGGAGAACTGCGATGTAGCCGAAGTTTGTGTGTTAGGCTGATTGTTTGCGTTTTTGTCATTCGCAGTTGCTTTTTCATTCCTCTTTGCATTGTTTAACTTGCCAGCAGAGATTTGCGATGTATTTAGACGAAGTTTGTGTGTTAGGCTGATTGTTTGCGTTTTTGTCATTCGCAGTTGCTTTTTCATTCCTCTTTGCATTGTTTAACTTGCCAGCAGAGATTTGCGATGTATTTAGACGAAGTTTGTGTGTTAGGCTGATTGTTTGCGTTTTTGTCATTCGCAGTTGCTTTTTCATTCCTCTTTGCATTGTTTAACTTGCCAGCAGAGATTTGCGATGTATTTAGACGAAGTTTGTGTGTTAGGCTGATTGTTTGCGTTTTTGTCATTCGCAGTTGCTTTTTCATTCCTCTTTGCATTGTTTAACTTGCCAGCAGAGATTTGCGATGTATTTAGACGAAGTTTGTGTGTTGGACTGCTGGTTTGCATTTTTGTCATTAGCAGTTGGGCAAGTAGGAATGGGAGCGCTAGCAGCAGCAGCAGCATACGAAGATGGCGAAGAGTTAGAGATATGCGATGTAGCCGAATTATGTATGTTGGGCAGCTTATGCACATTTTTGTCTTTCACAGGTGGTGGAGTAGGAATGGGATCATTGGCAGTAGCAGGCGAGGGTGACGAAGAAGACAGAGAGGAAGCAGGTAGTGCTGTGTTAATATAAGGCGAGATCAGCGGAGCAATATGAGTGGTATTCTCTTGAGTAGGATTTGCATGGGCAGAGGTAGCGTTCACTTGAACATCATTTGCAAATACGCGCACATTCTTACGAAAGTCTATGACAGCAGTCTTCACATCTGCAATGATAGCAGCCATATCAAAATCACACAATTTACTACTCACAGCCTAAACTTCAAGCTGTAGAGAATCAACTTTTTTGAGAAGAAGTTGTTTATCACGTTGCAGAGTCTTTATCAAAGAGAGCGCAGAAGACTTTTCAGCTTTAAGAGCGACAAGCTCATTCAAAATAGTTTGTAGAGTAATTTCTTGATTAGCATTTTTTTTGTTCTGACGAGCTAGTTTTATTGGCCGAAGTTTCCGAATTTGCCGAGGCACCACCAAAAGCAACTGCATCTTTACATTGAGCACTCACACGGGTTGGGGAGAGTAAAGACTTTCTACGATCGGTTGTGCATTGCTTGCATATGAAATGTTTATTTGACTTTTGCAGAAATTCAAGGTCAGCTGGAAGCAGATTAGCACAGACTAAGTGAAAAATTTCACTGCACTTTGCACATTGAATTTTTTTAGGTTGACTACGGTCAACCCTTTGACCACAGCTACAAGGCATTGTAGATATATGAATAAATAAATAAGTGTCCAAGAAATACGACCGAAGTACATAAGTACAAATCGAATAACTATCGCACGAGTTTTGAAATTTAAGTAAGCAAAACCGAGAGCGGAGATAAAAGCACGTCCGATCAGCACAATGGTTGACTGAATATTGCTTCAATGGTGCTATCATTCATTAACTCTTTAAAGTGAGACTTTTTTGAGCGAGATGTATCCCAAGGAAAATGTAAAATGTGAGCTTGCGATATGATGTAAATATGTGCAATAGAGTGGTTCAAAAAAAAAATTTTTTGGAAGCTCATAAACACTACATCAAATTATTGCTATTTCTGATCAAAAAAGAGAAACGTGGTTTTTTTTTTATTTTGAAAAAAAAAAGTTTTCTTAGAGGTCGCGCTGGTCGGTTTTTTATAAAAACGCTGATATTCTCAATTTTAATGCAGCTAAAAATTTGTTTTTTACATATAATTACTCTGGTATTATTGGGGAACATTCCCTTAATTACGTACCTGTCTTGGGCAGTTAGAATGGGCCTAGTGCCCGAAAATATGCTCTTGAAAAGAGACTAGTAAAATTAAAACGTTGATACTGAACGATTTACGCGCTGTCATGGGTTGGAACTTGTTATCAGGGGGTTTCTGGGGTTGCTAATTAGGAATCTGAAGTCAGTTTTTCAAAATTCAAAATGGCGGATCCAAAATGGCGATTAATGTTTTTTTTTAAATTATTGGATTTGTTCGAAAATCGGCACTCGAGAGGTTTTGGCTTCGCCGATTACGAATCTGAAGAACATTTTTTAAAATTCGAGATACGGATCCAATATGGCGATCAAATAAAAAAAAATACTAAAATTAAAACGTTGATACTGAACGTTTTAAGCATTGTCAAGGGTTAAAACTCGTTTCCAGTGGGTTTCTGGGGCTGCTGATTATGAATCTGTTTTCAGATTTCCGCAATTCAAAATGGTGGACCCAAAATGGCGACCAACTTTAAAAAAAAAATTATTGGATTTGTTTGAAACTCTTAACCGCCATTTTGAATTTTGAAAATCTGACAACAGATTCGTAATCAGCAACCCCAGAAACCCCCTGGAAACGAGTTTCAACCCTTGAAAATGCTTAAAACGTTCAGTATCAACGTTTTAATTTTAGTATTTTTTTTTATTTGATCGCCATATTGGATCCGTCATTTCGAATTTAAAAAAATTTACTTCAATAATTAAAAAAAAAATTAATCGCCAGTTTGGATCCGCCATTTTGAATTTTGAAAAACTGACTTCAGATTCCTAATTAGCGGCGATAGGAATTATTCCCCCGTGCCTAAAATCACCCGGATAAAATCCTCCAGAAAAAAATCCCCCATATAAAAATCTCCCCGAACAAAAATCCTCTGGATAAAATCCCCCCAAACAATTTTCCCCCGGACAAAATCACCCGCAGAATAGCCCACAATAGGGGCTCTTGCTATCCGCTTGATTTTTTTTGCAGTAATATTTTATTGAAGTAAAGTTTTGAAAGCTCTGAGGAAGTGAAGTGAATTATAGCGAAATTAGCAAAAGTTTTGATTGCCCTTTCAAAACCATTTATGCAGCCCTTTACTGCGTATGTATGCCCATATTTATCAACAATTCGCTTCTGTTTTGGGTCATCTCTGCTTCCCGCTCTAAGCGAAGTTAAAGAACATATGTATTTATGCATACAAGTACCTATGTACTTGTACATATATGTATACATAGATTCTAAGTACATACGCTTGGACTCACGTTTTGCTATTGCTTGTGCGATGCTTAAAAGAAGTAATAAAATAGTCAAAATTAACCGTTTGGGTACCATAGGCCAGAGATTTTTTTTGGAGATGGGGTGCTTTTGTCCGAGAGATTTCTGTTGAGGGGGATTATAACCCTCACGGAAGTGTTTTTGCGCAGAACTGCTTACTGCGTAGGCGGTCTGCGGCTGGATTTAGGGATTATAACCCTCGCTGAGTAGAAATCTCCTTTCCGTGATGCCGGAAGTCTTTTTTTCGCAGAACTTATTTCTGCGTAAGCGGCCTGTGGCCGTACTTAGGGATTATAACCCTCACTAACAGGTCTATTCTGCACGTTACCGAAGATTTTGTAACCGGAAAATTGTATTACCAAAAAATGTTACCAGTTCTTGTCACCGCGATTCTAGGTACGTTGGTAATGCAGTTAAAATATTCAGCAATTCAGATATGAAGAATTGTGCAAAACCTGGCATTACATATTTCACGGGGCAATAATTTGTTACCAGCTTATGAGACGGTAACAAAATTTACTGGTTACATGAGTATACAGAATGCGAAAAGGGTTCAAAAATTGACAGGAACTTTATTTACTGGTTACAAACTTTTTATTACCAGCGCAGAATAAACCTGTAAGTAGAATTATCCTTTCCGTGATGCCAGAAAAGAGGGACGGCAGTCTTTTTGCGCAGAACTTCTTTCGGCGTAGGCGGCCTTCGGCCGCGCTTAAGGATTATAACCCTCACTAAGTAGAATTATCCTTTCCGTGATGCCAGAAAAGAGGGACGGCAGTCTTTTTGCGCAGAACTTCTTTCGGCGTAGGCGGCCTTCGGCCGCGCTTAAGGATTATAACCCTCACTAAGTAGAATTCTCCTTTCCGTGATGCCGGAAGAGGAACGGAAGTCTTTTTGCGTAGAACTTTTTTCTGCGTAAGCGGCCTTCGGCCGCTCTTAGGGATTAAAACACTTACTAAGTAGAATTCTCCTTTCTTTGTTGTCGGAAAAGAGGGGCGGAAGTCTTTTTGCGTAGAACTTCTTTCTGCGTAGGCGTTTAGGGATTATAACCCTCACTGAGTAGAATTCTCCTTTCCGTGATGCCGGAAAAGAGGGGCGGAAGTCGTTTTGCGCAGAACTTTTTTCTGCGTAGGCGGCCTTCGGCCGCGCTTATGGATTATAACCCTTACTAAGTAGAATTCTCCTTTCTTTATTGCAGGAAAAGAGGGGCGGAAGTCTTTTTGCGGAGAACTTCTTTCTGCGTAAGCGGCCTTCGGGCGCCCTTAGGGATTATAACCCTCACTAAGTAGAATTATCCTTTCTTTTTTGCCGGTCGGGTGGTTTTGTCCGGGGGAATATTGTTTGGAGGGGATTTTGTCCAGGGTATTTTTGTTCAGAAGATTTTTTCCGGGGGATTTTTTCTGGAGGATTTAGTCCGGGTGATTTTATGCACGGGGGAATGATTCCGACCACCCTAATTAGCAACCCCAGAAACCCCCTGCTAACAACTTCCAACCCATGGCAACGCGTAAATCGTTCAGTATAAACGTTTTAATTTTACTAATGTCTTTTCGAGAGAATATTTTCGGGAACTCGGCCCATTCTAGCTGTCNAGAAAAGAGGGGCGGAAGTCTTTTTGCGCAGAACTTTTTTCTGCGTAGGCGGCCTTCGGCCGCGCTTATGGATTATAACCCTTACTAAGTAGAATTCTCCTTTCTTTATTGCAGGAAAAGAGGGGCGGAAGTCTTTTTGCGGAGAACTTCTTTCTGCGTAAGCGGCCTTCGGGCGCCCTTAGGGATTATAACCCTCACTAAGTAGAATTATCCTTTCTTTTTTGCCGGTCGGGTGGTTTTGTCCGGGGGAATATTGTTTGGAGGGGATTTTGTCCAGGGTATTTTTGTTCAGAAGATTTTTTCCGGGGGATTTTTTCTGGAGGATTTAGTCCGGGTGATTTTATGCACGGGGGAATGATTCCGACCACCCTAATTAGCAACCCCAGAAACCCCCTGCTAACAACTTCCAACCCATGGCAACGCGTAAATCGTTCAGTATAAACGTTTTAATTTTACTAATGTCTTTTCGAGAGAATATTTTCGGGAACTCGGCCCATTCTAGCTGTCCAAGACAGGTGTGTAATTAAGGGCATGTTCCCCAATAATGCCAGAGTAATTATATGTAAAAACCATATTTTTAGCTGCATTTTAACATGTCACAAAAATAAAAAAATTGAGAACATCAGCGTTTTTATAAAAACCGACCAGCGCGACCTCTAAAAAAACTTTTTTTTTTCAAAATAAAAAAATACGTGTCTCTTTTTTCATCACAAATAACAGTATTCTAATGTAGCGTTTATGAATTTCCAAAAAGAGTGTTTTTATGAACCACTCTAATGTGCAAGGACTGCTCCCACTAAATTTTGGAACTTTTCAGCACTAGGTCGCTATCATTTCTTAACGCACTGTATTATTCCACATATACATATGTAAATACTCCCATTGTTAACAATTTTCATTCACTGATCGTACAATAATAATAAACTTGTTTAGCTTCATTTAAATGACAAAAAAAAAATCTCAGTGTACAAATAAATTTTGTAGATGTATTATGATTTCACTTCCATATAAAAATTTTGAGCAGCCCTGTTTTATAGTCATTTGCTATATAAACTAACTCACAACTTTTGAATTGAGGTCAAAAATAAAAAAAAGAGTAGAATAGGTTTTAAGAATTTGCGAAATTATCGTTTTTTTCAAATTTAGAAAACAGCATTTTCAATGTTTTCCAAAAATATCCGGTTCTGATTAGCACACCGCAAAAAGCTTCCACCAGATTAAAGGTCACAGTTTAAGGGTTATCTGCTAAAGGTCGCAGTTTAAGAGTTATCTGCAAATCTATGGGTGAAATCGGACACAATTTTAAGTCGGATCGATATTCTACTGTGAATTACACCTAAAAGCTGCAAACTTTTGTTCTTATGTTTATGCTATATTAAAGTTTATTTAATTTCAAAGTATATAGATCGAAATCTTTTGCAAATCGATTTGAAAATAGAAAAGTTATAGCAAATTTAGTAAATGATATTGGATTCAAGCAACGTATCGTTACTGTACAGCACATTTGATCGTAAAATCAATTAAAATAACATTTCCATTGGCATGTTATGCACATCGCAATTAGAAATACAGCTGAAAAAAGTTTACGAATTATGATGCTCTGGCTGGCAAAAAACGTGATAAAATAAGATAAATTGAGATAGCAAAATAAGATTTGATTTTTAGATAAAGTTGGGAAGTTTCTGCGGGATAAATTTATACTTGTAAATATTTTCCACCAAAATAAAAACTATTGTACTAAAGTTACATAAAAACTTCTAGCTTTTTCCATGGTTTGCTTTTTTGTCCATTTTTATCCTCTCATATGAGAGAAATTCTCAGAATTTAAGACTACTTACCGACAAAACAAATTTTTTTAACGAACGTTCTAATGTACATACATACAAACATATGTACATACCTTAACTGTTTTACTTATACCATAAAACTGGGTGTGTTCTCAATATAATGGGAACATTCTAATCATAATTGGTATACATTTTAAAACTCCAAAAATATACTATTTAGGATCGTCTAAAAAGAAAAATAATAGAAACTCCCATCCCAAAATACCATCAATTATATTTTGTTAATACCAATGTGGCAACGCCGCTTCTAAAATGTACATTTTATGAAACTTCAAAAATGCCTGTATCCGTCAAAAAAGTTTGAAGTGAAACTACCTTCTATTTTTTTATCACGCAAAGTTTTGATGGATAATAAAATTATTTGAAGTTTCATAAATTGTGAGTATTATCAACGCCCCTGCCACCTTTATAATATTAAAACAATAAATCGGGGTATTTTCTTTCACATATTTATACCAACATAATAATTATAGTCAAAAAGCATTATCAGTGCTTGGTATTTTTTTATCACGTGGTTCGCACCTTTTTTATTAAAAATATATACATATAAACTATTAAAGCAGATTTTTTCGTAATTGTTATTTCTATTTTATAATAAGAACCACGAGCACATTATGTTGTTATTTTTTTTTTTATTTGCTTATTTTTGAGTGCAATCTTGCGATTTAAATTCTAAAGAATGTTCTTCCCAAATAAAACCTCTTTATAATATTTCCGCAGAGCCCCGTGCAACCCAACATCAAAAACTAAAAAAACAAAAAAGTGTTTTTTTCTAATTGCAGTCGCCTCTCGGCAGGCAATGGCAAACCTTCAAGTGTATTTCTGCCATGAAAACCAGCTTTCTCATAAAAATACAATCGCCGTTCGGACCAGCGTTGCCATTTTAGCCGTTTTCCGGCTAGATTTAGCCGGTTTTGATAGCAACTAGCCGGAGAAAATTCGATCTAGCCGGCAGCCGATTTGTTAGCCGGTTTGTAAAAAAAAGTTAGCCGTTTTTAGCCGATTTTACTATTTGCCTAATTTTCAGGTGCAAAAAGTAAACAAGTTGTTCGAAAGCAATAATGCAGACCCAATGAAGATTTTTAATGAACTCAATGTTTTACTTTCGCATCTATGCTCCCTAGTGGTTATTAGCGCGGACACATTTGATCCTATATGCTCCCCGTTGGAACCATACCTTGCTCCATNATTAATGAATTCAGGTGATATATACAATAGTGATTCATTTGATGATGAGGAATATACACTCGATATAAATTAATGGTGTTAACTAGTCTTTCGTTTCTTGCGATTTATTTAAATAAAGCATGTGGATTTTCACTAAAACATTTTAGTCGTTTTTAGCCGCTTTTTTTGCCAATCTAGCCGGTCGGCCCAAAAAGTTCTGGCAACACTGGTTCGGACTCGAACTGTACACTGAGGGAAATAATGCATAGTAAAAATGAATACTTTATATTTGATTATCGTTTAAAAATGTTCGAATTTAAAAATAATATTTTCATACAAAATTTATTACNGTAAAAATGAATACTTTATATTTGATTATTGTTTAAGAATGTTCGTATTTAAAAATTATATTTTCATGCAAAATTTATTACGCACGTATTTGACTGTTCACATCTGAGTATGTATGAATATGTAAGTGTACATACGCACCCCAAGAATGCTGAGCGCCGCTCTGAGAGCGGTGACATCACACACATACATACATAGTACATACATGTTTATCCAAGAACGATAGAATACAAGATTCCGCATTCCCGCAGAATGACATTTGTGGCAATGGGTAAACATTGAACAGTTGTGAATTTGCAGTGAGAAAACGTGTTCTCTTCACGATTCACCAATTTCTCAAGCCATCTTTGAATATAGCAAATTAAGCACAACGTTAACAAACAGTATACAACCACTCTTGAAATGTGTTCAAAAGAATAGGTCTTATTAATTAACTATTTAGAATTTTTGTGTTTGTATTGCAGGTGCCGAAAAAGTGATAATAAAAAAATAAAAAAAAAACTGCATTTGGGGGCTTTACCCCTACGGCTGCTGCAATTCAACACACGACACGACATTTTTATAAACTTTTTATTACAAATAAAACGTTTTTTACTTTAGAACGCACGAATTACTTCGATTTTCACTTGAAAGTACACAATACGTTTACAATACGTTTGCATTTGTTTCCAAACAAAAAGTTTGTTTACGTATTGCCCGTCAAAGTCGGCAAAACCAAAGTAGCGGTTTCGGGAATGCGCCACCTTCAGTTCATTACACCATGATGTTTATCCGTACAAATCGCGTGCTGGGGTGTTGATGGATATTCATCATTTGAAAGCAAATTTATATGCCTGTGTGTGGCTGAGTGCGCAAAGATACTTGCCACAAGTTGTTGATATCCGGAGATGGTCGGGTTCGAATTCCACTGCAGGCAACACGCAAATTAAATTTTTTTTTTAGTTTTTGTCTTGATTATTCACATCACGGATGCTTTTTCAGTACGAACGCGGTCATTTTAATATGCGCGTAATTGAATTGAATAATTACCAATATACAGTACTTCCGTTGACGTTTATTGTAAGATCAATTACGGTTCTATTTAATATTTTAATATTTTTTTCCCTCAGTGTAGATCCCTACCCTTTGTGTGACAACACCAAGGCGCCCTCCACAAATCGGAGGAGAAGCTCGACCAAACACTAATATATGTGCAAGCGCTAATCTATTATTTTATTTTGGTCCAAGTCTTTTAAATTTCTCATCACATTTTGCAAAAAATTATGCTTTGAGGTTAGCGTTGAATTAAAATTGCAATGTATGCAAAAAATTGCTTTCGTCTTGTACAGACCGACTTCCTATAAACAAGAAACATATATATAATTTTAACCACTTTCTTCATTCGCTCTGAAACCTAGTTTCGTTAACCCTATTTCGAAATTGTAGCCGGCAAAATTTTCAAGTCCATCATATTCCACATCTTTGAGTGGACTGATGAAATCTACTGTTAAAAAAAAAAATATTACTTCTAGTGATCAGGTAGCATGAAATTGATGAAATGTCATAATTTTATTAAAAATCAAATGGTTAACCACATCAGCGAATCTCTTTAAATGGAACTACCTTCTTTTTTGTATCGTGCTTGCCCCCCTACTTGCTCCTTTGGGGAGCAGCTCACTTTTAGTCCCGTTGGGTAAACATATATTTTTGCTTACTTGTTTGCATTTGTCATTTTGTTTTGAGAAAATATTTTGAACGTTAATTGGAAATTTTCCAATTTGCTTTCATATTCACTCACAATAGTGCTATAACTGGATTTGGCTGCACCTTACACGAAGTCGGATATTGTTATACGAGTTGGATTGTTCTTTTCGAACTCGTACAGAAAAGATTAGAGCTAGTATACCATTAACATGAAAATCGAAGAGAAGCATGGTAAAATAAACAAATAGAATCTCATTTTAAACAGAATATACGACATTTCTTTTGCCCTTAATAACAAACGAGTGTTGAATTTCTTCTTTTTTGAATGTTTTATTTTGAACGCAGATGTGGTTAATAAATTTTTCCCAAGACAAAAGTGGAGAATTACCAGGGGGTTGACCCCCCGAAGTGCTTAAAATTTATTTAAATAACTTCGCGAAGAACAACATTTAATCTTGTATTGCTAGAGACCTGAGAACCCAACTTAATTTTTATGATATTGAAGATGCCTAATACTATGTTCACGTTGAGCCTAGGCCCCTATTATGATTCACAACTTTGAAGATAGTTGAGTTGTAAGTTGTAAATTGGTATTGTGGGACACAAGTCAACTCAACTTCGAAAACGTAGTTATCTGTCAGTTGTCTGGGCAGCTTTTCTTTATTCAAAACGCGAAAATTTTTGAGTTTAGTGCTTGGTGCGTTTTTTGGTGCGTTTGTTTTTCGTTTGAGGACATCAAATCTGTAAACTTAAAAAAACAGGGGCAAAATTTATAGCAACCGTAAGTTTTGTAAACTTAAGCATATGTTTACCAACAAAATATGTTGCAGGACTTTTAATCATGTCATAATTACATTCGGTAATTGGTAATTACTGGAACCTTAAATCGACCTTTAGTTTGGGCTCCATTGGTTATATATTTTTTTACAATTATTCAAAAAAGCAGCAGCATCTCCTAATAGTAAAATTAATATCTAACAAACTGTTTGAAAAAAGAGAATAATCGAAATTGGGTGGGATTTGAAGAGTAGACAGCTTTTTTGACCCAAAAATATTTTTCCCACTATGCGCCAGTAGATAATACCCGCAAATACTATACATTAAAAAGGGAAATCAAATTTATAATTATAAATGTGTACACTAAGCAACGATTTTATTTCATTTTATTTTTCGGCGTAAATGTATTTTGGGCGATATTTTGTGATTCTTGAAATAAAAATTTTAATCTATAACAGTAATACACGCTCCCTATTTATTAGCCTAAGTAGAATTTGGCGGTTATTGCTTTTCGGCGCAGCAAGTCAGGACGCATATTATTTATTATTTATTTCACTAATACCTTTGTATTTTTTAGCTGAACCCCTGCCGTTAATGGATTTGTGTAGAAGAACCATTCGCCAGAAAGTAGGACGGATACATTTAGAGGAACGCATTCAGGAACTACAACTTCCTCTGTCCATGAAGAAGTATCTACTGTACAAAAATCGAAGATAATACCTTAATGTAGATACTTAAGATATAATTTACAATTATTGTAATTTCATTGTCAAACAGTATCTTGTAAAACTGCTGATGTTGCCACTATTACACGCGTAAGATCTCCAAAATTTGGTATATTTACAATAGAGTAAAGCAACGTCAACTGATCCTTGATAATTTGGACAAGTCACGGGTTTAAAAAAAAAAATTGTAAAGTAATTACACAGGCCTGCGAAATTTAAGTTTTGTTTCCCACTCCAATAACACTGGTTTACAGCAAAAAGGTTCAATCGATGCCACTATCCAAAACCTATAAAGAATTGCTCGATGATTCAGAAAATCGACTTAATTTTTTATTCTATGGATAAGTTTTCGAGATATTTTCAATTTACCATTATTCAGCTTAAAACAAAAAGTGGTTACACTTAATCACGTACATATATTTTACGAACCAATTTAACAATCTTAATATGAAATACAGCAAATGAAAGCTAACAAAATTCTATATAGACCGTATATAAATCACTTTTCGATAGGTGTGATAGTTTCTGACAAATTAATCATTCTAGATTTTTGATATGATATGAAAAAAAAAAAAACACTTTAACAGAAGAAAAATTAAAAAATAACAAGTTCTGTGTCAAATGTTTGCCTTTGTGCTAAAGCTTGTTCTGTTACAAAGAAATCAAGTTGCTAGTGAAGAAAATCGATTTATAAATAAAGAAGTAATGAGTGGTCAAATGAAAATGCGCAGATTTTTTGCATGATATATGAGCATAAAAGCGTGCTACTTAGGTGTACATGGCGTATGAGTAACATTATTTCCTGCTCATTTTTCATACAAAAAAGCTTTGCGCACTTTCATTTGACCACTCATTACTTCTTTATTTATCCATCGATTTACGTCATTAGTTTGTTAAATTGGTTCTTGAGATNGCTTTGCGCACTTTCATTTGACCACTCATTACTTCTTTATTTATCCATCGATTTACGTCATTAGTTTGTTAAATTGGTTCTTGAGATATAAGTGACTAAGTGTAACCGCCTTTCGTTTTATCTGAATAACGGTAAATTGAAAATATCTCGAAAACGTATCCATAGAACAAAAAATTAACACGATTTTTGTAATCAGCGGGCGATTCTACATACAAATTGGATAGTGGTGGCTGGAGAACCAAGACCAAATTAAAATTTGTGATCCAGTGTAATTATTTTCTTTCTTTGAATATCTAGGTATGTTAAATTAAAATGCATCTAACACGTCGAGATTTTTTTTTACTGATGACATATATATTTTAGGATTTTTAAGTAAAAATTCATTTCAAAATCAATTAATTTTTGGTTTTTCATGCTAATTGCTAAAAATCCTAAAATATATTTGTCATCAGTAAAAAAAACCCGACGTGCTAGGAAAAAACCAAAGATGCATTTTAATTTAACAAGGTAATTTTAAATTTCGCAGGCCTGTGCTATAATCCTTATGCTAGCATATATGTAAATAATTTGAAAAGTTTCTATATTTGTCCATTTTATGGACAATTATAATTTAGAGTATGACAAGGTTTAAACATTTACAATTTATTTATACTAAGCTACAAAAGCTACCGGGAGAAAAATTAGCACACTCATAAAACACTTCATAAAAAGCAACATAGTCAAATTGGTATAAATAACACAGTCCAAAAAATGTAGGCTTTTTTTGCAACAGAGTAACCATGGTATAATTTTGATAGAGAATCCCTGT
>NW_016157612.1:228787-241200 GCF_001687245.7 Rhagoletis zephyria | reverse complement strand
GGATTTTCGGGACTTATTTCGGATTTTTGCAACTAGTCCCGAAAGTCCCGAAATTAGTCCCAAATACTTTTAAAAGTACCAAAATTCCTAAATTATGCCGAAAACTGGGAAAGAGTCCCGAAAGTCCCAAAAATCCGAAATTAGTTCAAAAATCCCGAAATACTCCTGAAAACCTCGAAATGGTCCCGAAAGTCTAAAAAATCCAAAAGAAGTCCCAAAAAAATCGATATATTCCCGAAAGCCCAAAAAGTCCCAAAAATCCCGAAATCAGTTCCGAGAATTACGAAATAATCCCAAAAATCCTAAAATAGTTCCGAAAGTCCCAAAGTTCCTAAATTAGTCCCGAAAATCCCGAAATGGTCCCGCAAGTTCCAAAAATCGTAACTAAGTCCTAAAAATCTGGAAATAGTCTCGAAAGTGCCAAAAATACCTAAATTACTCCCGATAATCCCGAAATAGTCCCGAGAGTCCCAAAAATCTTTAAATGGCCCCGAAAGTCCCAACAGTTCCGAAATTAGTTCCGAGAATCCCGAAAGTTCCAAAAATCCGAAATCAGTCCCAAAATTCCTAAATTATTCCCAAAAATTGTTTATTATTTTAATTCTGACTCCTTTTGCAGTTTTTATACAGCTAAATAGCACAGAAATTACGTAATTCACGTAGATATATTAATATTTCGTTCAATATTTTGCTTAAAATGCCAGATTTCTTACAAATACATTAGAACTTACAAAAGGAATTTCACTACTAATTGCCTATTTTGCCACTTTTCTACTACCATTTTCGCAACAAGGGATTGCATTCTTGCCCTTTCTCTTTCCTTCGTAAACGCAACCTTTTGTAAGGGAGTGTCAAACCGCGGCGGTCAATAATTATCTAACCTTGTATTATTGAATCATGTGTTGGGTAATCTTTAAAAAATTTTTAGTGTAATTGAAAGAACGACATTTCTTATACATATCTGTGTTCGTATGGGATAGTAGCTTATGTCGAAAGGCTGGCTTTAGTATAATCCGGCATTCGCAGCATACGACTGCGAATGACTCACTGGCGCCGAGCCGTTGAACAACTTTTAGCAAATAAATGTGCAAGAAATAGTTCCGATACTAGCAAGACAATATTCTTATTAAGTCTCATCAAAAAAAAAAAAAAGGGGAATGCCGCATTATACTAAAGCCAGCTTCACAACATAAGCCACAATTCCATACGAACATAGATATATTTAAAAAATGTGTTTACTTAAAACGGTTTTTAGCACGTCGCACAGTGTTTCGACTATATGGAGGCAGATGAAAATAATAAACTACGTCTATGTGACAGAATTCATGAATTCTTCATTTCATGAATTCAAAAATGGTCCCGTTTATGCATAGTTCGCGAATTCATGACATAAAGTGCTTTGAAAAAGTGGCAACGCACTGGCGAGAAACTAAACTGTAGGGTTGTGACTTTTTTGGGCTCCTTTTGAATTTGCAAAAGCCGTTGGTACCAGGCAATGAACTATATTATATTTAAATTGGTTATAATCAGTTTCATTTTTCCCGAACCGGTTAACTTTTCACTCTTGGTTTCCATGGTTTTACTATGGGCGGATGACAAATTTTCGGGTGAATTTTTTTTCAGGTGAAACTCAGGATAAGGCAGAATAAATAATCAGTTTATTTTATTTAAATTTATTTTATATTTGAACGATTCCACATAACTATTCCAGTGTTTTAAATCCTGGCTATGCCACTCATGCTTTTTAATCTAAAAACATCATAACCCTAGTAAACAGCTGGTTGTGAAACATGGCGTTGCCCGACTTGCACTTCACGATTTCATGAAATGATGCCGAATTCATTAACACCTTACCGTACAATCACCTCAACTTACTTTACCACAACTCACTTCACCTCTCCTCAAATCAACTCACCACATACAAACTCACCACACCTCACCTAAAATCACCACACATCCTACTGCTACACCAAAATCCACCAAATCTTAACTCACCATAGTTGAACTCATCACACCCGTTCTCACCACACCTCACCTAAACTCACCACACCTCAATTTGAGAACTGTTTCGGGATTTGAGAGATTCTTCAGACTAAATCAGGATTTTCAAGACTATTTCGGGGTTTTCGGGACTATTTTGGGATTTTCGAAGCTATTTAGTAATTTTTAGGGATTTAGGATTTGAGATTTTCGGGATTCTCGGAACTAATATGGGGATTTTCGAGACGACTTTCACAATATTTAGGGATTTTTGGAACTATTTTCGGGAAATTTGGACTTTTGGGATTCTTGTAATTAATAGCGGGATTTTCGGGAGAACTTCGATATTCTCGGGATTTTTGGGACTCCTGGACTATTTTTGGATTTTTAGGACTAATTTCAAGTTTTTGGGACTTTCGGAACTGTTTCGGAATTTTTGGGACTTTCGGGATTCTCGGAACTAATATCGGGACTTTTGGGACTTAAGGCAGTATTTTGCAGTTCTCGGGAGTAATTTGGAAATTTTTGAGACTCCGGGACTATTTTTCGATTTTTTTTACTTATATCGGCCTTTGGGGACTATTTCCAGATTTTTGGGGATTATTTCGGATTAACGGGTTTTTCGGGATTCTCGGGAATATTTTCGGGACTGTTGGGAATTTCGGGGCCATTTAGAGATCTTTGGGACAAATTTCGGATTTTTGGGACTCCCGGGACTATTTCGGGATTATCGGTAGTAATTTAGGTATTTTTGGGACTTTCGGGACTTTTTCCAGATTTTTGGGACTAATTTAGGATTTTTGGGACTTTCGGGTCTATTTCAAGGTTGTCGGGAGTAATTTCGGGATGTTTGGGACTTTCGGGACTGTTTCCAGATTTTTGGGACTTATTTTGGATTTTTGGAACATCCGGGTCTATATCGGGATTGTCGGTAGGAATTTCGGAATTTTTGGGACTAATTTAGGAACTTTGGGACTTTCGGAACTATTTCAGGATTTTTGGTGTTTTCGGGACTATTTCGTAATTCGCGGAACTGATTGCGATTTTTGGAAATAATTTTGGGACTTTTGGGAGTATATCGGATTTTTTTGGAACTTCTTTTGGAATTTTGAGACTTTCGGGACCATTTCGGGGTTTTCAGGAGTATTTCGGGTTTTGGACTAATTTTGGATTTTTGGGACTATTGGGACTATTCCTCAATTTTTGTTNAGGAGTATTTCGGGATTTTTGGACTAATTTCGGATTTTTGGGACTATTCGGACTATTCCTCAATTTTTGGGAATAATTTAGGAATTTTGGGACTTATATATTTCGGATTTTTGGAACTTTCGGGATTCTCGGAACTAATTTCAAAACTGTGGGGACTTTCGGGGCCATTTAAGGATTTTTGGGACTCTCGGGTTTATTTTGGGGTTGTCGGGAGTAATTTCGGAATTTTTGGGACTTTCGGGACTATTTCGTGCTTNCATTCTTAATCGAATATACTCTATCTCTTTAGCAGAAAAAAAGGCAATTTCCATAAAATCCGTTCCCTGATAATGACTAATTTCGGGACTTTCGGGACTAGTTGCAAAAATCCGAAATAAGTCCCAAAAATCCCCAAATAGTTTTAAAAGTTCCAAAATTCCTAAATTATTCCCAAAACTGGAGAAATAGTCCCGAAAGTCCCAAAAATCCGAAATTAGTTCAAATATCCCGAAATACTCCTGAAAACCTCGAAATGGTCCCGAAAGTCTAAAAAATCCAAAAGAAGTCCCAAAAAAATCGATATACTCTCGAAAGTCCAAAAAGTCCCAAAATTAGTCCCAAAAATCCCGAAATCAGTTCCGAGAATTACGAAATAATCCCAAAAATCCTAAAATAGTTCCGAAAGTCCCAAAGTTCCTAAATTAGTCCCGAAAATCCCGAAATGGTCCCGCAAGTTCCAAAAATCGTAACTAAGTCCTAAAAATCTGGAAATAGTCTCGAAAGTGCCAAAAATACCTAAATTACTCCCGATAATCCCGAAATAGTCCCGAGAGTCCCAAAANCCGAGAGTCCCAAAAATCCTTAAATGGCCCCGAAAGTCCCAACAGTTCCGAAATTAGTTCCGAGAATCCCGAAAGTTCAAAAATCCGAAATAAGTCCCAAAATTCCTAAATTATTCCCAAAAATTGAGGAATAGTCCCAATAGTCCCAAAAATCCGAAATTAGTCCAAAAATCCCGAAATACTCCTGAAAACCCCGAAATGGTCCCGAAAGTCTCAAAATTCCAAAAGAAGTTCCAAAAAAATCGATATACTCCCAAAAGTCCCAAAATTAGTTCCAAAAATCGCAATCAGTTCCGCGAATTACGAAATAGTCCCGAAAATACCAGATATACTGAAATAGTTCCGAAAGTCCCAAAGTTCCTAAATTAGTCTCAAAAAGTCCGAAATAGTCCCGAAAGTGCCAAAAATTCCGAAATTCCTACCGACAATCCCGATATAGACCCGGATGTTCCAAAAATCCAAAATAAGTCCCAAAAATCTGGAAACAGTCCCAAAAGTCCCAAACATCCCGAAATTACTCCCGACAACCTTGAAATAGACCCGAAAGTCCCAAAAATCCTAAATTAGTCCCAAAAATCTGGAAAAAGTCCCGAAAGTCCCAAAAATACCTAAATTACTACCGATAATCCCGAAATAGTCCCGGGAGTCCCAAAAATCCGAAATTTGTCCCAAAGATCCCTAAATAGCCCCGAAATTCCCAACAGTCCCGAAAATATTCCCGAGAATCCCGAAAAACCCGTTAATCCGAAATAATCCCCAAAAATCTGGAAATAGTCCCCAAAGGCCGATATAAGTCCCAAAAATCGAAAAATAGTCCCAGAGTCTTAAAAAATTTCCAAATTACTCCCGAGAATTGCAAAATACTGCGTTAAATCCCAAAAGTCCCGATATTAGTTCCGAGAATCCCGAAAGTCCCAAAAATTCCGAAACAGTCCCGAAAGTCCCAAAAACTTGAAATTAGTCCTAAAAATCCTAAGATAGTCCAGGAGCCCCAAAAATCCCGAGAATCTCGAAATTCTCACGAAAATCCCGCTATTAATTCCGAGAATCCCGAAAGTCCTAAATTTCACGAAAATAGTTCCAAAAATCCCTAAATATTGTGAAAGTCGTCTCGAAAATCCCCATATTAGTTCCGAGAATCCCGAAAATCTCAAACCCTAAATCCCTAAAGAATTACGAAATAGCTTCGAAAATCCCAAAATAGTCCCGAAAACCCCGAAATAGTCTTGAAAATCCTGATTTAGCCTGAAGAACCTCTCAAACCCCGAAACGGTTCTCAAATTGAGGTGTGGTGAGTTTAGGTGAGGTGTGGTGAGGTGTGGTGAGAACGGGTGTGATGAATTCAACTATGGTGAGTTAAAACTGGATGGATTTTGGTGTAGCAGTAGGAGGTGTGGTGAGTTTAGGTGAGGTGTTGAGAGTTTGTATGTGGTGAGTTGATTTGAGGAGAGGTGAAGTGAGTTGAG
This sequence comes from Rhagoletis zephyria, assembly GCF_001687245.7. Classification (NCBI taxonomy): domain Eukaryota; kingdom Metazoa; phylum Arthropoda; class Insecta; order Diptera; family Tephritidae; genus Rhagoletis; species Rhagoletis zephyria. The sequence goes on along the minus strand of NW_016157612.1, from coordinate 235,724 downwards.
GTGTGTGTAAGGTGAGATGTTAATTCTCTAAATTTCTCCTAAATTATACAGTATTTAGTTTGAAAGTATTTACCCATCGACTAAATACCTTGGTACTTTAGTGAAAGTATTTTGCATCCCCAAGGTACCTGAGTACTTTGGACCATAGTATTTAGCGCGTGCTAAATACTTTCATTTTTTGTACTTTGGTATCTAGCAGCTCCTAAATACTCAAGTTTTTCTTACTTTAATATCTAATAGCTCCTAAATACTTAATATTTTTTACTTGGGTATTTAGCAGCTCCTAAATACCTAAGTATTGTTAACTTAGGTACTTAGCAGCTCCTAAACACCTAAGTAAATAGTACTTGGGTATTTAGTAGCTCCAAAAATACCTAAGTTCTTTTTACTTGAATATTTAGTCATCTCCAAATACTAAGTATTTGTGTATTTAGTACCCAAAGAGGTACTTTGATTACAAAAGTATTTAGGTGTGCCCATCACTGGTCTGTATACGCAGAATTTTGTCGATTACTGGAGCCCTCAGTGTTGCTTATTACAGTGTTGCGATTCATCAATGCCTTTTCATAAACTTACCTTTTTAACTACAGTTTTTCGTGCTATAATAGATTGTAGCTAAATATATACCACTTAGTTTTCGACAAAAAACGTTATTCAATAGTAAATTTCAAATATTTGAAACGTATTTTGAATAGGAACTTATAACTTTTTTACCATCTGCAAAACTGACAACCATCTATAGAAGGAAGAAATCAGCTAATACGGAAAAATCTAAGTTCCGCAGATTTCGGCGCTACGGGCTACAACTACAGAAAAATTCTGCGGTGTTGAGTTTTCATTTACATGGCGCTCTGGTAAGACAGATCGTGTCAGCTGACTCGGGTTTACGTACCGGTAGGTTTACGTCCTTAACTAATTTCAGCTTTTGCTGTTGATAGAAAGATAGAGATGCATCGTCTACGTCATGGTCATGCGGTGGTGAGTTTTTGTCAACACCCAGATGCCATAAGATAGATCGTGTCAGCTGACACGTGCACCGATTTCGCTGAAACTTGACATGTACTTACTTAGGTCGGTGCTATGCAGAGATTTTGTTTGTCGAACTACGTGCAATTTTTGTTGCAGCAAACTGGGAGAGAGCGAGTTTGGCGACTCTCACAGCAAATTAATTTTGTTTGGCCAAACTGCTGTAAAATAAGTGTTGCCATACACAAAAATTGTAGGCTATTATTGTTATACACAAAAATATCAGTGATACCGAGTGACAGATAACTGAATTTATGCTGTAGGAGCTCCAAAGTTTAGGGCACTGTTAATTGCGTTTACAATATTATTAAAAATATTAAGTTTTGCACGATATGTACATCTGCAATTTTCATATCGCGTTGGCAATAACTATAAAAACCACAACCAATGTGCAACTTTTTGCCAAGCTCGACGTAACCACCTCAGAGCAAACTAAGCAGCCGCCATTTAATTTGCCAAACAAAAGTTTCGCTGACTTCCAAAAGATATCAATACAATGCTGGGAAACTGTTATACTGCGGTATTCGTACTGTTTGTATATACAGAGTTGCGACATATTGCAACCTTATACATTGCATATTTTAAATATTCAATTTAGCAATGAACAATTTTTCTGAATTTTCCATTTTTAAAACACCAGTGCACTGTGGTTGCTGTCATAGGTACGGTGACCATCCGTCCTGTATTCTAAAGGACAGTCCTTTTTTTAACCCCCTGTCCTGTATAATTTTTTTTTTTTAGATAAAGGACGTCTTTTGTCCTTTATTTCTTAAACTGTCCTTTAAATCAGCTCTGCATTTTTCAGCGGTAAATTTTTAAATACAGAATATGAAAAATAAAAATTTCCCCTATAAAATATAATGAAAACCTTCGCCAGTATGTTTCGCTTTCTATTTAATCGGTAATCTTTTTACAATCTATAAAGCACAGGGAAAGTTGGGGCCAGGATCGTATTGCACGCTGAGTTTCCAGTTGCACTGAAAGAAAACAATAAAATTATGGTGTACAGTGGTTAAAAATTGGAATTTAGTGTACATAATTCACTGGAGCCCTCAGTTTTCACTTAATTTGATTAATTTTATTGATTTAGATGAGCTTCTTTGACCTAGGTTGTGATTAGTGCAAGTAAAACAATTTTTTTCCTCCACTGTTTTGCCCTACGTTTCGCTAAACTCTTTAGCTTCTTCAGGGACCAATCTTTATTTTAAATTAACAAACAAAAGAAGATAAACACAAACAATTAGGAACAAGAAAGATACATTGAACATGCAGTTAATAAATTCTCAATATTTGAATTAATCACGCAGCAAATATATACACTTACCTTCACATACGTATATTTGTTAACATTTAACCTTGATGTGTTAACATATAAACACGTAACAGCCACAGTATATACAGTAATAAACCTTTTCGCAGTTTTTCACCAATTGGTCCCCGAGGAGTACTTTTGGGTTGTGTGCAGCGTTTTGGTTTTGCGTGCACGGCAATTCTTACTGTGGGGAATTTCGCCTCATGATTAGAAAAAGTTCTTTTCGAGGCTAAAATATATATAATTGTGTTATTTATGAACAAAATGTAGGTTAAATATAATATCAATGTTTAATTAAGAATAATGTCAATAGTAAAGTACATAATTATTGCCTGCACGGTTAAAAATGTCGGTTTTAATTTTAAACTTTTTGGACTACATATATGACCAAACTAAATTCAGTTTCAAATACAAACCTTCCAAGTTTATAAAAAAGAGAGCACATATGTTGGGTTTAGAATTTAAACAATTCGGTTTAAATTTTAAACCCAAACATTTTCATAATTAAGAATAAAAAAAAAAACAATCTTAAATTTCATGATCCGTCTGGTTGGGATTGAACCCGGACAGCCTTGGTAGCAACCAGTAGTATCAAGCATCTTTGCACACTCAGCTACAGCCACGCATGTAAATGTGCTTTCATATGTTGAGTTTGAATCAACACCACAATTCGCTGTGCAAACATATTCTATTTCGGTTTAGATTTTAAACCAAAGTTTCTATATTTGAAACCTAGAAACTAGAATTAAAACATTTTGGTTTGATTTTTAAACCACGAACTTTTTGGGCTAAAATTTAAACCAGAATATATTAAAAATTGCGTAAAACTATTGACTGGTTTAAAAAGTAGACTATAAAAGTTTAAAAAAGGCAGTAGTCCAGGCGCGGTTTAAAAATTAAACCCAAATTTTTGACCGTGTGTGTTTCTTTAAACTGGAAACTGAAATCGTAATTATAGCACTGAATGGAGTTTTCTTAAATGTAAATTCAAAATCAATAAAATATCCGTTGTAAGATTATATTTTTATGAAAAACGTGAATTTTGTAAATTTATCATGGAAAATTATAATTTTCCGAATATGTTTAAGTCTTTATTCCAAAACAAAACAAGGTTGGTATAGTTATAGAAACTCTAAAGCCTGCCAGCGCATCCGCCCAGAGAGCTCATTAAGCACACCCAAGTTTAAGCGACCATTACCCGGAGCTCCTCAAAGATACTCAACATCAAAGTATAGAATGTCACAAGTATGAATCATACACATATACAATAGTAATTGCTATGAATGACTACCGTATAAACTGGTCATAAGTTCAGCCAGCACATTCAATGGTCCATTACCCGGAGCTGCTCCAACATGATGAGTAAATTTTAGTGAGGCTCACATGCCACTGCCTCTGGCTACACGCAGAATATCGGAATATTGCAAAAAATAGCAATTATCTGTTATAATTATAAGAAAAGTGTTTGTTTACAAAACTCTCTGTGCTACTCTGCCGTAGTACGGTTGTTGCTCCCTTTCATACCACACNCTCATGATTAGAAAAAGTTCTTTTCGAGGCTAAAATATATATAATTGTGTTATTTATGAACAAAATGTAGGTTAAATATAATATCAATGTTTAATTAAGAATAATGTCAATAGTAAAGTACATAATTATTGCCTGCACGGTTAAAAATGTCGGTTTTAATTTTAAACTTTTTGGACTACATATATGACCAAACTAAATTCAGTTTCAAATACAAACCTTCCAAGTTTATAAAAAAGAGAGCACATATGTTGGGTTTAGAATTTAAACAATTCGGTTTAAATTTTAAACCCAAACATTTTCATAATTAAGAATAAAAAAAAAAACAATCTTAAATTTCATGATCCGTCTGGTTGGGATTGAACCCGGACAGCCTTGGTAGCAACCAGTAGTATCAAGCATCTTTGCACACTCAGCTACAGCCACGCATGTAAATGTGCTTTCATATGTTGAGTTTGAATCAACACCACAATTCGCTGTGCAAACATATTCTATTTCGGTTTAGATTTTAAACCAAAGTTTCTATATTTGAAACCTAGAAACTAGAATTAAAACATTTTGGTTTGATTTTTAAACCACGAACTTTTTGGGCTAAAATTTAAACCAGAATATATTAAAAATTGCGTAAAACTATTGACTGGTTTAAAAAGTAGACTATAAAAGTTTAAAAAAGGCAGTAGTCCAGGCGCGGTTTAAAAATTAAACCCAAATTTTTGACCGTGTGTGTTTCTTTAAACTGGAAACTGAAATCGTAATTATAGCACTGAATGGAGTTTTCTTAAATGTAAATTCAAAATCAATAAAATATCCGTTGTAAGATTATATTTTTATGAAAAACGTGAATTTTGTAAATTTATCATGGAAAATTATAATTTTCCGAATATGTTTAAGTCTTTATTCCAAAACAAAACAAGGTTGGTATAGTTATAGAAACTCTAAAGCCTGCCAGCGCATCCGCCCAGAGAGCTCATTAAGCACACCCAAGTTTAAGCGACCATTACCCGGAGCTCCTCAAAGATACTCAACATCAAAGTATAGAATGTCACAAGTATGAATCATACACATATACAATAGTAATTGCTATGAATGACTACCGTATAAACTGGTCATAAGTTCAGCCAGCACATTCAATGGTCCATTACCCGGAGCTGCTCCAACATGATGAGTAAATTTTAGTGAGGCTCACATGCCACTGCCTCTGGCTACACGCAGAATATCGGAATATTGCAAAAAATAGCAATTATCTGTTATAATTATAAGAAAAGTGTTTGTTTACAAAACTCTCTGTGCTACTCTGCCGTAGTACGGTTGTTGCTCCCTTTCATACCACACGTAAATTTGTATGCATCTCTGAATCGGCAAAATTCATGCTCCTTCTCATTATCAACCCTGATCAGATTTTACCCCCGAGGAGTACTCAAAAAGGTTTATTATAGCCCTGACAGACATATGGTTTATATACTATACTTACGGTGACCATAAATATGGATTCAAAATGAAGGACAATTTTTCAAAAATATGCCTACATATATTTACGTAGTATAAAAATATCGAAAGAGTATTTATGATTCTAAATTCTTAATACATTTTAAACTTTGAAAAGGAATCACGTTTTCTTCATCGATAGTAATCTTTTTTACATGAATATTTATAAAAGTATAGTAAAACATATTATAATTACAATAGCTTACACGAAAAGTGAAAATCTTTAAAAGATTATTTTATAAGCAAATTTTGAGGCGTTCAAAACGAAAACAATACCCTTTTTTGTTTTTTGTACTTTTCGCAGTTATTTGTCAAAAATCGACGTCATGAATCGACGTAAACGACGAGTTACAAAGGTATTTATGTGCCCCATTCAAAAATATATAATTTGTGCAGATTGCGCTTCATAGCATCTACATTTCTAATCCGATTTTCATTATCTTTGGATCAAAATTTACAGTAATGATATATCTTATTTATCGAATTTTTAAACTAATGAAAAAAAAATCAAATAAAGCTGCGTATTTGATTGAAACTCTCACTTTTTTCGACTTTGGCGACAAAATGCAAATTTTCGCCTGTAGCACTAATAATTTTCATTGAAGTCGCCACAAGTTATATATTTTGGTAAGAGGCACATCAATACCCTTCGAGCTGTAAGTCGCTTACGTTGATTGGGAGATTTTTTCATGAGATATTGAAGAAAAGCTACGAAAAGTACCAAAAAAACACATTTTTGAAAAAATCCATCCATTGTCCGATAATTTTAAAATAACGAATAAAATGCGGGAAAAATGCAGGACACTTGGAAAAAATCAGTACATTTACAGGTTTTTTAGGTTTGAAAAACTACGCAGGACCGACCTTTGAAAAACAGTACGGTCCTGCAAAAACCAGAACGGATGGTCACCGTAACTATACTAGCATTCTATACTACATGCCTGTCGTTGTAAACCACAATTATACCATCGTACAAAGTGGTTTGAAACTGGTTCCTATACTACGAAAATGAACGTGGTATAAAGCGAGTATACCATGAAACACAGCCAGAGAGTAACTGCCATACCTAAACAAAAGCGTCAGCGTTGTCTGGCTGTCAAAAAATTCTCATGCCCATACAATTTGTATGAAGCATACCGAAACAACGTGGCGTCAACGCTGAGCGGTTGGAAATTCCGATTTTGACAGGGCGTTAGGTATTAAAGTTGGCTGCAGAAAACGGCGAAACTGTCATTTTTGTGTTACACACAAACAAACCTATGCTTATTGTTGGTGTTATTTCTGCATTTGACGTAGCGTTGACGCTTTTGTTTAGGTGTGGCACTTCGGCGCTAACGTCAGAAACCGTTCCGCCCAACGCTTTTGTTTAGGTATGGCAGTAAAAAAAATTTCACCAAAAATGTGTGGTGAAAACAAACAGAGGCAGTGAACTGATAGCATGTATGTATGCCATTTTGCTCGCGCTGGCCCAACAGTCGCAATGGACGAGTGATCAGAGCGCTAGAATGTCACTTGAGAGGTCCGAGATCGAGTCCTCGCGTAGGAGATTTTTTTCTTTATTATTTAATTTTTTTTTTTTTTTTTTTT
>NW_016157612.1:221588-228747 GCF_001687245.7 Rhagoletis zephyria | reverse complement strand
TTTTTTTTTTTTTTTTTTTTAATAAAAATCAGCAGCTAATGCGCTAGAAATGTTGGTGGAATATTTTATTTTTATCAATAAAGAATAATAATAATAATAATAATAATAATAATAATGTTAAACAAAATTTTTTTCATTGAATTTGTATGATACTAAAGCACTTATTTAGGTTTATTTTCTAATGAAATTGTTCTTAACCCTCTAATGCACGAATTTTATTTTGAGGAGTTAAATTTATAAATAATAAATTTTGTATCAACAAACATAGCTTTTATTTAAAAAAATTTATTTTGGAGTCAAACTTACCCTCTGGAGGCTATAATATATAGTCCGCCTTAAGGCGGACCTATGCATTACAGATATAAAACTTTTGATTGTTTTTTTGTTATGGAATTTTATTCACTTTGATTTTTTGATAAAATTTCAAGAAAATTAACAAGGCAGTACATATATAAAGTAAAAAATCAATTTGTGGGCTTGTTGTGGAAATCAAAAAAGCAAGTCTTTGTTGAGGAACTACCTAACGACAGGTTACACTTTACACAAAATGCTTGAGTTTCGAAGGCGCATTTTGGATATTTGCACTGTTTTTTCCCAGATCTATCACGAAAAATGCACCAATGGCCCAACTGATCGTAACGTACTTCATCTGTTGGCAAATATGACCTTTTTATTGGCTTCGGACGGTCTTTTGGTGACGCAGAGGATGGTTCGCCAACCTTTCTTTTCTCTTCTACTTCCAAGTTACAAAGAACTTCTGCCACTTGGGTTCGGAATATTGGCAGCTCAACCTTATCTGCCTCAGGATGTATTCGATGGTAAAGTATGTAGGCATTCACCAATGCGACATCGGTAAGATGATAGAAATTACGGTTGGTCCATTTTCTCGTTTTCATGCGAATATGGTAGCGACCCAACAATCCATCCATAAGATCTACGTCTCCCATGTGCCGATTGTACTCTTTTATAATGTAAGGGCAGTCGATTTCATAATGCTTCTTCTCTTTTTTATCCCATCTAATTGCCTTCAGTGGCCGTTCGTCAGTGCTCCTGGATGCAAATCGATTTGTGCCAATATAGGTTGATATAAGTCGAACAGTTTTAGTGTCGTGCCACAATACCGAAGATATATCGATACCGTAGGCATTGTCGACGTACTCTTCGGATTAACCACGCTTCACCTTTTTTTGAGTTAGCACCACATCGCTCGAAAGCTTGCAATTAGGCACGCGATTTGGACGTACAGTACTTAAGCTGTAGATTCCTCTGCTCCGAAGATATGCGAGAAGTCCCAGAGACGTATAAAAAATATCAAAGTAGATAATGTGGTTGATAAAATCAGGAATGTTTTTTGACAGACGAACAACGACGTTCGAACATGCTCCCAGATTTGGAGCGCCTTCAGGTATTGCATTATCGCCAGCACCCGAGTAAATTTCGAAAGCATATGAAAATCCAGTGGAGTCACAAAGACCGAAAAATTTGAAGCCCCATTTATGAGGCTTGTTGGGCATACATATATTGCCGAAGAATGGTCCCATACATTTTCGTTGCGCACATTTGCTCGTCTACACAAAGCCGAGAAAGCATTGGGACAGTCAAGAACCTCTCATTGAAATGGTTTATTAGCGGCCGAACCCTGTAAAGACGATCATATCCTGGCCTACCCTTATCAATTGCCAAAGAGTTATCATTATAATGTAAATAACGCCGAATTTCCTGAAATCGCAGTACTGGCATCGTTTTGCGAATAGCTTCAAAAGAATTTCTTCCCCAATATGATCGTACATTTGGGTAGCGGTAAACTGACATATAAATTAAAATGCCTATAAACTTACGAAGATGGATCGCATCTACGCTAAATTTTGTCGTAATGTCCTGTTGACGCGCGTACAAATTTGTTTGTTCAGCGAGATGATCTAACAGCTTATCATCCATAAAATAGCGGAAACAGTCGTAAGGGGATTTCAATCTTTGTAAAACTTCCGGTAATTGTTTTTCGCCACGAAATACTATTTCCTCTGTGCGCAATCGAAGCTCTTTTTTCTTCCATGTAATCGATTTGAATTCTGGATTGTCATTCTTTATTGCCATAACTTCACCGGTGAATTTTCCAGCAGTAGAAACGTTGGGTAAGTCTTCCTCTTCTGCCACTTCCGGTGATCTGGGACGTTTTGCACGGCGAGAAACTCTAGTAGGTAATATCTTAGCATTTGCGTCAGCTTGATCAAATGTAGGAGCCACACTGGATTGAATGGGCTCAGTTTCTGCTCATATTTCTCACGGCATGCAGATTTATCGCCGGTCGGAGCATCAACCGGATCTGGCAAAGTGCGAAAATAGTTACTTTCTGCCGTTTCTGCTTCAGCAATTTCCGTAGATTTTTGTGCATTCATATAGTTCTCGTCTGCGACGCTATCATCGCTGTCGAAATCACCTTCATCCTCATTTTCGGTACTTTCGTCATCAGAGGACACCGACTCTAATAATTTTCTAATATCTTCATCTGACATCGCCGATATTCTGAAAAATTTTTGATAGTTTGCCATGGCTGAAAAATGTGTAAATAGTTATTGTAACTTTCCAAATCTTTCATATGCAAATGCACTTGAAATAACTTTTCAAAACTAAAATGCATAAAATTCAAAACTGAGGAAACGCCATAATTAATTTTTCACTGTACTGCACAAGTCCGCCTTCAGGCGGACTTCGTACCTTCAGTCACTTCGCTGGCTTACTATATTTTTTTGAACAAAAAAATACTGAAATAGTAAAATTAATAATAGCAGCTACTCACCATTAATTTTTTTTGCTCACTTTAACGTTCAGAATTATTTATTTAGATTTTTTTAAATATAAAAACTTTCACACGCGAATTTTCTGACCACTTTCAACGAAATTTTGAATTCAACTAGTTTTTGCTACAACGTTGTACATACGGTCGAAGCGGCGAGTACATTTTTGAATAGAACACCGCCTACTTAGTCTACATTTTAGTAAAATACAAACATTCAAAAATGTAACAGATGTCATATATTTATCAAAGTCCGCCTTAAGGCGGACTTATGCATTAGAGGGTTAAACAAATATTTCCTCCCTTCATTTTCGCGTTCTTTAAAATAAAATACAAAGGAATTATCTTTTCCTCCATATTTTTATTTTGAAATATTTACCCTGGTATTCAGTAAGCCGTCTCACGTTTTAGTCTCAAAAAGAAATATATGGAGGAAAAGAGAACTGCTTTCTATTTTATTTAAAATACCGCGTAAATGAAGCGAGGAAATGTTTGTTTAACAACAATTTCATTATGAAATAAACCTAGGTATTTGAAATCAAAAAAGTCAATGAATAAAAATGTTTTTTTTTTTTTTAACATTAAAATCTTCAGATTATTTAAAAAGGAATTAAAAAAAAAAAATCATTAACAAAAACTCGTCTCCGGGGACTCGAACTCGGATCTCTCTAGTGGCACTCTAGCGCTCTGTTCACTCGGCCATTGCGACTGTAAGAGCAACGCGAGCAAAATGGCATACATACATGCTATCAGTTGTGATAAAGAAACAAAACATCGTACGTACGTACTAGATGTGTGTCTCATCGAAATAGTATCAAAATCCATAGTATGCATACCATGGTGTACAAACCATATGTCTGTCAGGGCTATTATACTGTATATACTGTGGTACCAGCATCGTTTGGTACACTTGTCATACTGATTAACTTATCACAAACATAATAAATAAGTAGCCGCAATATCATCTGTGTCTTCTTTTGTATTCATCGTTCTTTTTCTATTCTCTAATATGCGAACATGATTCAATAATACAAGGTTAGATAATTATTGACAGCCGCGGTTTGACACTCCCTTACAAAAGGTTGCATTTACGAAGGACAGAGAAAGGGGAAGAATGCAATCCCTTGTTGCAAAAACGGTAGTAGAAAAGTATGCAAAATAGGCAATTAGTACTGAAATTCCTTGTAAATTCTAATTTATTTGCCGGAAATCTGGCATTTTAAACGAAATGTTAATATATCTACGTGAATTACGTAATTTATGTGCTATTTAGCTGTATAAAAACTGCAAAAGGACTCAAAATTAACATAAAACTACTTTGAGATTTATGTAAACATCCAATTCAAAAGCAGTTTATGTTTTTATCAGTTAAATGTACTTCATATGCATATGGCTCATTCCATCTCAAATCACCCAGGCCGGGGGAAAGTGAATTTAAGTTTGCGATAAAACTCACAGGGATTGTTCCTTGAACAAATTAGGGAGACACGTATTTTTTCTTTTTGCTCAGAAATGCGAATTTTTCGAATAATGAATTTTTTTCTTTTTGAGTACGAACGCTTCTTTTTTCCTCTCTTAATAGCAACTTTTGATGAAATCGTTTATAACTGCCGCAAAAAAGTAAGGATTTTAACGATTTTTTTTAAATTGCAGATATTGATCTACTGAATCGATCTAGTGAACTAAACATCAGTAATTGATTTTTTTCAAATTGCCACATCTTTTTTTCTCTCAAACTTTTTTGTCTATTAGGGAATGGTATAAACTATTTTCAGTACGAGTAGCAAAATGCTAAAATTCGTCATTTTCAAATTATGATTTTTTTTTCTGAAAATGCACTTACGCAATTAAAACGTTNGATTTGCCCAATCTACCGAAGATTTCCCCAACCAGTGCTCACAATTTGCTCAAAGTGAACATGCATACGCAATTAAAACGTTTTTATCGATAAAATCATACATACACACATCAAAATTCCCTACGAAAAAAAATATTTTTTAATTTTTTTCTTGGAAAATTTTCGACATAAAAATTTTTTGATAAAAAAAATTTGTTCTTGAAAATATGCTATCTCAAAAAAAATTTGAAAAAATCACAATGGTAGCTTGCATGTTCACTTTGAGCAAATTGTGAGCACTGGTTGGGGAAATCTTCGGTAGATTGGGCAAATCGCTAATTGGGCCCCAATTGGGTCAAAATTAGAGCCCAATCGGGAAAAACTTTTGGGTCTGATCGGGCAACCTCACAAAATTTCCAGCAAGGGAATGTTGTCATAATGGGCAACAATTTTTGTGCTCTCAACTGGCACGAAAATCTGCTAGCATCATATAAGTGCATTTTCAGAAAAAAAAATCATAACTCGAAAATTACGAATTTTAGCATATTGCTACGCATACTAATAGTTTAGTTAATAGTTATTCCCTAATAGACAAAAAAGCTTGAGAGAAAAAAAGATGTGGCAATTTGAAAAAAATCAATTTGAAAAAAAAATTTTTTTTTTTATAAACAATAATTAATTATTAATAAACAATTACTGATGTTTAGCTCACTAGATCGATTCAGTAGATCAATATCTGCAATTTAAAAAGCAATCGTCAAAATCCTTGCTTTTTTGCGGCAGTTATAAACGATTTCATCAAAAGTTGCTATTAAGAGAGGAAAAAAGAAGCGTTCGTACTCAAAAAAGAAAAAATACGTGTCTCCCTAATTTGTTCAAGGAACAATCCCTGTGAGTTTTATCGCAAACTTAAATTCACTTTCCCCCGGCCTGGGTGATTTGAGATGGAATGAGCCATATAAGCTTATACTTCTATTTCACAGCAAAGCTACATTGTTTCCATGTAAATTTGCAAAGAAGCAACACGGTGCCACTGCTAAGGGAGCGGTGCGAGAGAGACAACTGTCAGTTTATCGAACCTTGTATTATTGAATTATGATATGCGAAGGCTCTCTAGTGTGTATCTTGTCCTCTCTCTCTTTTCAACGCCTATTATTCTGGCGTTTGCAAGATCAGCTATGTGACTGTTTTCTAACATGTGTTGTGCGAGTGCTGTGTTATTCTTTTCCTTTCTCATCATTCAATAATACAAGGTTCGATAAACTGACAGTTGTCCCTCTCGCACCGCTCCTTTAGCAGCGGCACCGTGTTGCTTCTTTGCAAATTTACTTGGAAAAAATGTAGCTTTGGTGTGAAATAGAAGTATAAGCTTTTGTGCAATATGTTTATTTGTATATGCATATGAAGCACATTTACTGATGAAAACATAAATTGTTTTTAAATTGGATGTTTACATAAATCTCATAGTAGTTTTATTTTCATTTTGAGCCCTTTTGCAGCTTTTATACTGCCAAATAGCACATAAATTACGTAATTCACGTAGATATATTAATACTTCGTCCAATATTTCGTTTAAAATGCCAGATTTCCTGCAAATACATTAGAATTTACAAAAGGAATTTCACTACTAATTGCCTACTTTGCGTACTTTTCTACCACAATTTTCGCACCAAGGGATTTCATTCTTCTCCTTTCTCCGTCCTTCGTAAATGCAAGGTAAGGGAGTGTCAAACCGCGGCTGTCAATAGTTATCTAACCTTGTATTATTGAATCATGTTCCTTTCTTATGTCCGCTTCGTGTTCTGCTACACGGATTCCCAGTAGGGATAAAACGATACCATGGAAGTATCGATACCTGTACTTGGAAGTAGCATCGAAAGAAAGTATCGATACCTACTAACCATCGGGCTGAAAGTATCGATACCTACTTATATCGATATTTGTACATATATAAGAAGTGTTTAAAAAAAAACGCTATCACATATCTAAGAATTTCTGTCAAAATAACTTATGTGGCGTTCATTTTTGATTTTAGAAGAATTGTACTTAATATTTTTAAGAAAAACTAAGTTCGGATGGCCTCCCAGAAAACAAGAAAAAGGTGCAAAGTTAGGGCTGCCAGACGTCCCGGTTTTCCCGGACATGTCCCGGTTTTAGACTATTTGTCCCGGTCCAACCTTAAAATGTCCCGGGTTTCGTTTTAGTGTCCCGGTTTTTGATTTGATTGCACAAATTTGAATAAAAGTTCAAAAATCACTACACTAAGAGAAAAAACGCGTTGTAATATTCAGAAAAATGTTATGAATTGATTGAGGGAAATAAAGCATAGTAAACATGAATATTTTCTATTTGATTATCGTTTAAAAATGTTTGTATTTAAAAAGAATACTTTCATAACACGCACGCGTGGTGTTGATTCAAACTTAACATTTAAATGCACATTTACATGTCTGGTTGTAGCTGAGTGTGCGAGGATGCTTGCCACAATTTGCTTATTTCCAGAGGGTCAGGGTTCAATTCCCATTACA
>NW_016157612.1:221153-221563 GCF_001687245.7 Rhagoletis zephyria | reverse complement strand
TATGCGTATTTTTTAATTTAGCACGCTTTTTTAATTCTAAACTTCTTTCTCTCAGTGCACCGGTTTAATTTGTGAAATAGTTACATTTCGAGATACTTGAACTTTGCACAAGCAATAGTTGATGATTAGTATATGAACCTAAATACGTTCAAAATGACGTGCACAGAGTTATACAATTATATTAAGGAAAATACAGAAGTTTTGAAACAAGTTCACAGCAACAAAAAATATGACTGTATTTTAATGTTATCTTGTACTTAAATTTTTTTCTTTCATGAAACGTAGAGTACTTATAAGTACAGTGCCGTACAAAATTATTGGCTCAGAGGCTCTTTCATCAGATCACAATTTCTAATCAGATCTTTTAGAAAAATTTTGAAAATGTAGCTTTTGAGCCAATTAATAAAAAG
>NW_016157612.1:195090-207041 GCF_001687245.7 Rhagoletis zephyria | reverse complement strand
AATTTTTTTCTTTCATGAAACGTAGAGTACTTATAAGTACAGTGCCGTACAAAATTATTGGCTCAGAGGCTCTTTCATTAGATCACAATTTCTAATCAGATCTTTTAGAAAAATTTTGAAAATGTAGCTTTTGAGCCAATTAATAAAAAGCAAGTCCGAAGTTGCCAGCAAATTTCGTTGATTTTTAGCATTTATATTTTTTGCTGACAGTGTCTTCCATATAAAAAGAATTATCGAACATAGTTTGTATGGAAGAAACTCTCAGTAAAAACAATACCAAAAATCAACTAAAATTTAATGGGCTGCAAAACTTCATTTTAAAAATTTTTATAAAAAGTCTGATTAGAATGTTGCAAATTTGTATGCAAATTTGTTGAATTTTCCCGAGTTTAGCACAAAGTTTAACAATTTTATTTTTATGTTTTTTCATATATTTAGTATAAACTGTATTTGTATAAAGAATAAAAAAAGGTTCATGCATTGTCAAAAATTCTCTGTGCTTTAGTTGTGATAAGTTGTTTTGTTTTGTTTGCGTACGTTGTAATGATCTCATGATCTTATGTTTTTATGTTTTTGTTTTTGTCTGTCAAATAAAATTTCACTACATCCTTTCGCACGTCGAAATGAAAGGGAAGGGAGCGAGAGGCCCTCCCTAAAGTGTCCCGGTTTGGTAACAGAGATATCTGGCAGCCCTATGCAAAGTCCGATAAGTTGTTTTGTAAAATCCCCATAGAATTCTGTTAACAGAACTTTCATCTTTTTTATGTACGTATTTTATTTGTTATACATAATTATTTATTTTGTACAAAGAGAATAATTATAATTTATTTCATCCAAATTAACTAATTAATAAAAGTTATCTGTATTATAACACAGCATTTTTACAGAGTAACAATGGTATATTTCTGAAAGAAGTAATAATCTTGATAATTTTTGGAGGACAATGTTATAATGTAGTGCAGGCTAGTTCATATGGCTAGCTTAGAGTGAAAAGTTGCTAAGTCCATTTGTAGAAATTTTACAAGAGAGAAAAGCACCTTTCAAAACATTTCCTTCAAGAATTTTGCAAAAGGTTCCATTGCAAATTAAAATATTTAGAATTTTTTGTGAGCTTATCATATTTTCTGTGCCTCTTTTGACTTAGTAAATTTGCCTTAAATTGAATATAAACGGGAAGAAATAAAACAAGCACGTTAGTTAATCCTTTTGGAGACATAGCGTTTTTAATTTATCTTGCTTCCTATAGCCAAATATGAGTTTTCTCAAAAAGCGGACTTAAATGAGATGATAATGGGTCTTTTCGTTGGCAACTAAACTGCCAAAAAATTTTAACTATTCACAATAGTTATTGGATTAAAAAATAAAAGTCTAAGAATAAAATTGTCACTGAATCGGGTTTCGATACAAGTACTATCTTCCGATACCNAGTACTTTCTTCCGATACCTACTCAGTACTCGGTTCAAAAGTATCGATACCAAAATTGCTTGGTATCGTACGAAAAGTATCGAGTATGTACTTGTATTTACTAGTATCGTTTTGTTCCTAATTCCCAGTGGTCTTTTCGTTGTACCTATATATATTTTGTTGCAGCCTACATTTTCTCCTCCCATGCATTTAACTTCGTACACCACGTTGCTTTGTTCGTAGGTTTCAATCGGACTTTTAGTTTTTGTGAAGATTGCGGACAGTGTGCAATTTGACTTGTACGCCAGAGTTATGTTTTTCTTATGTTTATGTTTTGATTGAATTTGTCCGTCAATTTAGGTATGTATGTGACGCTAAAGTATTGTTTTGTTTCAGTTGTTGCGGTGGATATTGTATTATTTTCTTTGTTGTTTACTTCTGTTAATTTTTGTTCTATTAGAGTTTTTATAAGGTGACTGGGGTAGTTGTTGCTTTTGAGGATTTTGTAGATTTTCTTTGTATTTTCATCTAAAAACTGTTTGTGGCTTATGGTCAGTATTTTATTAANATCTTGAAATTTTCCTCTCTTTCAATAGTAAATTGCAGCTTGTTGTGGTACCGGTTTAATGTTTTCAGAATAATATCTACGTCGTTTCGTTTCACTATCGCGAAGATGTCGTCCACATATGAATTTAATGTCAATGTTGTGCAGTTTCTTTAATTCCGAGATTGTATTATCCAATAAGTTGTCCATGATTATATCTGCTATAGTCGGAGAGAGGGGATTACCCATCGGCATACCAAAACTTTGTGTGTAGATTTTGCCATCGTACATAAAATAATTGTTGTCTTTAAGACAGCAGTTTAAGAGACCCAAAAACTTGTTTTTAAGCATGTTTGTTCTAGACTGAATTCGAATAAATTTGCTCATTATTATTTTGATGGCTAGATATGTGGGAATGTTGGTGAATAGTGACACCACGTCAAATGATACTAATAAGTCCTCTTCACATATACGCACCTTCTCTAATCTTTCTTTCAGTCTCAANGGACAGTGTGCAATTTGACTTGTACGCCAGAGTTATGTTTTTCTTATGTTTATGTTTTGATTGAATTTGTCCGTCAATTTAGGTATGTATGTGACGCTAAAGTATTGTTTTGTTTCAGTTGTTGCGGTGGATATTGTATTATT
This sequence comes from Rhagoletis zephyria, assembly GCF_001687245.7. Classification (NCBI taxonomy): domain Eukaryota; kingdom Metazoa; phylum Arthropoda; class Insecta; order Diptera; family Tephritidae; genus Rhagoletis; species Rhagoletis zephyria. The sequence goes on along the minus strand of NW_016157612.1, from coordinate 204,444 downwards.
TTCTTTGTTGTTTACTTCTGTTAATTTTTGTTCTATTAGAGTTTTTATAAGGTGACTGGGGTAGTTGTTGCTTTTGAGGATTTTGTAGATTTTCTTTGTATTTTCATCTAAAAACTGTTTGTGGCTTATGGTCAGTATTTTATTAATCACATTTTTTGCTGCGTTAATTTTATATTTCATGGGTTGCGAGGACAGAAAATTTGTTATTCGTCCAGACGATATAGGCTTGGAGTACCAGTCAAGTAATATTTCGTCATTTTCCTGTGGATTAGGACGTCTAAGAAGGGGATCTTGAACTTTTCCTCTCTTTCAATAGTAAATTGCAGCTTGTTGTGGTACCGGTTTAATGTTTTCAGAATAATATCTACGTCGTTTCGTTTCACTATCGCGAAGATGTCGTCCACATATGAATTTAATGTCAATGTTGTGCAGTTTCTTTAATTCCGAGATTGTATTATCCAATAAGTTGTCCATGATTATATCTGCTATAGTCGGAGAGAGGGGATTACCCATCGGCATACCAAAACTTTGTGTGTAGATTTTGCCATCGTACATAAAATAATTGTTGTCTTTAAGACAGCAGTTTAAGAGACCCAAAAACTTGTTTTTAAGCATGTTTGTTCTAGACTGAATTCGAATAAATTTGCTCATTATTATTTTGATGGCTAGATATGTGGGAATGTTGGTGAATAGTGACACCACGTCAAATGATACTAATAAGTCCTCTTCACATATACGCACCTTTTCTAATCTTTCTTTCAGTCTCAATGAGTTTCTTATGTTGTATTCCTCCGACGTTAAATCACCTAAGAATTTTCCAATGAATTTTGACAGACCATAACACGGGACACTACCAGATAACGCTATTGGACGTAGAGGTAAGTTCGGTTTATGGATTTTTGGTAAACCATAGAGTCCAGGCGCAGTCGCTGCGATGCAGGTAAGTTGTTTCTTCTCTTTAATACTTATATTTTTGTTTTTGTAGAGTTCGCGGACCAATTTATTATTTTGTTTTTGTAGTGCATTTGTTGGATCATTTCATGCTATTCTATACGAATTTTTGTCTTCTAGCAAGCTCTTCATTTTTTCCCTATAATCTGTTTTATATATTGCTACTGCTTTGTTACCTTTGTCCGAGTCTGTTATAATAATATCCTCCTTGTGTTTTTGCAAAAAAACCTTAGTTTGGTTGAAAGTGTGTAGTATGAATTTTACCACGGGGTTATGTTTACACTGCCGTTTGTATTGCAATATTCTGTTGCTTAGCCTACTTCTCTCCATTTATTTTGTTCTCTCATCCTCTATTTGGTGTATTATTTGTTCCATTTCCATAATTTTTATCGGCTGCAGACTCGTACTTTTTGTTGGTATTGCAAATTTCCTACCGATAGAGAGCAACCATTTCACTTCTTCGGGAAAATGTATGTTAGTTTTGTTTATAAACCAGTCGCTGTTTACACAGATACGCAGATTTTGTAATTGTTTGTATTTTAGCCTCTCCAATTTCTGTGCTTGTATTGTTTCCTGCTCTTTTGCAACTCTCTGGCTTAGAAGGGTTTGCTCGGAAATGAAAGAGTTTAAATCAGTTTCACTAAGGTTGCGCTTTAATTGTCGTTGAGTATACCCCATTTGGTCTCTTGTAGATTTGATGTTTATATTTGTCTGTGTGATTTCTATGTTCAGTAATTTTTTGATAAATAATCGTTTTGCCTTCTCTATTTGTTGCTTTATATTCGGTGATGTGGTTTCTATTGTTATTCTGATTGCTGCATTTGTCAAGTGGTTGGGTATTATATCGTATTTTCTGCATTCCAGTAGGAATTTTAGTTGTGCTGTTAGTCTTGTTAGTTTTTGTTTTTGTTTGCTATAATCCTTTAGGTTTATGCATGTATGCTCCCCGTACTTATACTTCATATGTTTGTAGTAATGTCTCATGTTACCTTGTTTCCTCCTTCATTGATGTCAAAATAAATTAAATAAAAAGATCTTTATCAGCAGGCTCTCTGAAAATATTTAATATAATATCTTATTTTCTGGCCAATTTCCGTATATTTTATTGATTTAGATGAGCTTCTTTGGCCTAGGTTGTGGTTGGTGCAAGTAAAACAACGTTTTTTTTCTCTATAACCGACCCTTACGGCGTACCTACGATTGGCACTTTCCTGTGTGCAATCTGGCATCGCCATCAGCAGGTGTCAGATTGCATACAAGAGAGTGCAAGGCGAATTGGAATATTTTCCAATTCGATTGCCCTTGAAACGACTTCGTAGCGTTGGCTGATAGAACGGGGGAATAGAGTCTCGTTTTATCAGCCAACCGCGCAGCCTCGCAAAAGAAATAAAAAGTGTAAAATAAAAGACTAAGACAAATTATATTATAAAACTAAGTGAACATTTAACATAAATATATATAAACAATAAAAAGTGTTAGAAATAATAATACATGTTAAATTAAAGAAACTGAAGTGCTTTTTAATTAAAAAGAACAAACGAAAAGTAAGTGATAGTTGTGCGTGTTAGTTAGTGCACGCGTGGGTGTATCACCCAACAAACAATTGCAAGAATGCATTTGTTATACCTCCACTGTTTTGCCCTACGTTTCGCTAAACTCCTTAGCTTCCTTAGTGGCCAATCTTTATTTTAAATTAACAAACAAAAGAGGATACAAACAAACAATTAGGACCAATTTTAATTTTTTATGAGAGCTTACAATATTTGCAAGAGTCCATTTGAGCCTGATTTGTTAATTTTTATTTGATTATATTAAATTTCTTAGTACAAAATGCAGAAAAAGTTGCAATTTTGAATATAATGTTCAAATTAATAAATGTTACTTAATAAAACCTAGTCAAAAACAATTGTATGGTTTTCCCCAAACGAAAAAATTACAAAAAAAAAATATGTAAAGGTTATAAAAAAATTTTCACCAAAATAAATATTATTTTTTGGTTTTTAGCAAAAATTGGTTGAAAAAGTAAGGCTCCGTTGAATTATGAACACTAAATTCCAATTTTGAACCACTGCGTGCTGGCTTCGTCGGGCAGTAAGAATTATGCGTTTACCATTTTGGTAGCTAAGGATGGCGAATTCCTTGAAAAGGATTTGGCTTAATTTTTCGCTACAGCAGTGAAACTTGTACAATTAAATAATATAATTAACTGGTAAATATTTGATTTTAAATATTATATGGTAGGGTACTTTTATCATACAAGTTGTATGTGCGTATTCCCAAATCATTTTGAAAAAAATGTCCTCTATTTTACGTTTGTTAATATGGTCACCGTAGTCATAGGCCAAAATTAAAAAAAAATTATGTAAAAATTTTTGAACCAAAATAGGCTTTGCAATCAATTTTTTGTCCAAACTTCATGTTGTCATATATTTTTTGTTTTAATTCTAAAGGTTGTTTCTGAAAAAGGCTGTCATCAATTGTTCATTTTATTTGTACAGCGTCAGCACGCTGAACATTGAATTGGATTTAAAGTAATTAAAACATTGTGAAAAGCCGAGTGAGTTAAAATTGTATGCAATGGATATTGTACATAAAGGTATTGACTTTATTTCTACAATTAAACTTTTAGATAATTGTGTTTTATGCAAATCGTTGTTTTAGAAAAGTAGGATTTTTGTGTGTTTCTTGGTTCGTCTCTCAAGTATTTAGGTAATGTTTTAAGTGTGTTTCCCCTATCGGCGCTCAATATTATTATTTACATATTGTTTGTTAATATTTTAAGATTACAAAAGTGTTCAGTGTAGATGCATTGACCTGCAGAGGCTCGCGTAGTATTCCATAACGTAATCCAAGCTCTTTATTTTCTACAGTTTTTTTCATGTTTATTTCTTGATTTACATATCTAATGTTCTAATTCAAAATGTTTCTAGGCACAAGTTAACACTGCGAATTTTCTCGATTGCATGTTTTTGAGATTTGGCGTGAAAATTTCGGTACGCATTCCCAAAAAGTTCAAAATTTGCTGGGTGCAATAGCGAAATATATTGAATATGAGGGTTTTGAGCCAGATCGGTATGAGTTGCAAAAATGTATTAATTACGTTTGTTAAATATTTGCATTGTTTTGGCAAAGACCCAAACGCCAAAAATCAGCAGTTCCACCAATTCAAATCGTGGTGCCCGAAAATAGACTTTGTTGAGTCTTCAAAAAGACTAAGCGTCGGCGAACATATCGGGATAAAATTATTACCCTAAGGTATGTTAAAACAAAAACTGTAATATGTAAAAGTGGGCGGGGTTGGACACGGCCTCATTCAGTCATGTGAAAAATAAAAGGGACACGATACTGTGATCAGTTTCGGCTATTTTTTTCTGTTTGTTTAATTTTTATTTTTTTTTTTAATAATACAACATACTATCTAACAAAAAACAAATTTCAAACTTTGTAAAGAAAATAGAAAAATTCAACAAAATTTTAAAACAACACCAAACTTTTTAAAAAAGTACTTTTAGAAAAAAGTTATGTATGCAATTTTATGGCCTCTGAATTCTAGCTCAAGGTAGTGCAACTTTTAAGTGGCTAAGAAAACGCTTTGATTTTTATAAGCTTTTATTTAACTTGGTCATCCCGCGCAAATCGCGGAAATTTCCAATCGATTTTAAACTGACTTCCCGTTAGAGACTTGAAATTTTTAGCATAGTTCCAATCACGATGACACTGCAATTAAACATGTAAATGAATTCTTCATATGGTCCAGGGGTCTTGATTCAAAGGCGGTCAAAAAATAGTAAGATTTATGGCTAACAGAGCGTAATTTGCCAAAGAACGTAAAACCACTATAAAATTGTTAAAGCTGCCGTTTTTAAAAAAGCTTGTCGGCTTTTCGTTTTTAAAAAAGCTTGTCAGCGATTTCAGCGTACATGCATAATTGGTTAGGTATGTATGTATATGTATGTATGCAGATATTTAAATGCCGGTTTGCTATTCGCGCGACAAGCTTTTTTAAAAACGAAGTAAATTAGGACAAATTGCTAGTAATTTTCATTAGAGTTTGAATAACTCCTTGCATTAAATGGCTTTTAGTAACTTTAACGAGATCTTAACTTATTTTATTTTATTCATTTTAGTGCAGTTTTGACAAAATTTTCTTGCTAAAAAATCTTTTGTTACACTACTTGTTTTTAAAAAATATTTTTTTACATTATTTTATTGATAATTTTTTTCCTGACGGTGTCACGCATTTTCTTCCATTCAGTATGTTTTTTTTTTATGGAAGCAAATAGTAACACCATCCGCCAAAAAAAAAATTATCAACAATCAACGCAAATTTTTAGCCACTTCAAACTTGCAATTTCTTAAGCTAGAATTTAATGGGCTTTAAAACTGCACACCTAGATTTTTTCTAAAAGTTCTTATTAAAGAGGTTTGTGTTGTTTTAAAATTTTGTTGAATTTTTTTATAAAGTTTGAAATTTGGACTTGCGTGGTTTTTGTTAGATAGTGAGTTGTATTTTTTAAGAAAATAAACATTAAACAAACAAAAAAAAACAAAAATAGCCGAAACTGGTCACCATGTCGTCTCCCCATTATTTTTCACATGACTGTATGTGGGCAACCCCGCCCACTTTTACATATTACAGCTTTTACTCTTAATAGACCTTAGGGTAAAAATTGTATCCTGATATGTCCATTAAAAGTATTTTTGGCCGCTCTCCCCATATAAAGGCAACCACTGTGCAATGGTAACCAAAAACAAACGAAGCATAAACTTTGTTTCTGATGCGCTGATTGCTCTAGCGATGCGTTTCGATAGCTTTTCGAATGCGTTTTGGAAAAGTATACGTTGTCAACATTTTGTAGTTCGGCGTTATGCGACATTATACTTTGTACGTATGCAAAGCAACTGACGTTTTGGACGTCAGCCTTGGTCTGCATAACACCGACCTTAAGAATAGAAAATGATGAAATTTGGTAAAGATGGGATAATTGCCACGCCCTCCACTCTTGTGGGCGGAAACATTAAATTTCATCCGATGTCGACGAAATTTAGTTTGTACCATGATAAAAATAAAGTAAGGTAGAACCGCTGAGAGTCACTTTTAAAATTCTTGACGTTTCCAAACAATTTAATTTTTAAATTTACTTACAAACTCACACACACATTTTCATTTTCAATCTCAAGCAACAACAATTTCGAACAATTTCGTTTTTTTCTTTTCACTTTTATATGATTTTAAAATGTTGGCAAACTTAAAAAAAAATCATGGCCGACAAATTGAGAGAACGGTTCTACCTTGCTATATTTTTATCATGGTTTGTACTCTCTTTTATTAGAAACCCCTAAATATAAAATATGGGGAAGATTGGATCACTATAAGGACTACAACTCGCAAAAAATATGGGCCCAGTAATTATATGTGATGTGTTTCTTGCTTTCCACTCTCAGAAAACAAAGGTTTTACTAAAAAAAATTACATAGGTGTAAATATTCTCCATTCTCCAAATGTTTGGTGTGATTTTTCCATTGTTCGAAAAATTCTTTTCGCGAAATTACACAAAAAGAAGCTGAAAACTGAAAATAACATATATTTGCAAACAACATAAAATTCTCTAAAACACGCGTCTAATTTCAAGACCTGGCTAACCGGTACTCACACTCTTTCTTTACTAAAAATCTACCTTCACTTGGATATTCCACGACACTTAAACAATTGATAACAGTTGAAAAAGAAACCCTTGCTTTAATGGGTTTTGCGCCAAAGGCAACTAAAGTGATTAGTCGGTATCGCGTCGATTCCAATATTTGTTTGGAAACGTAACGTTTAAGGAGAGGGGGAGTGAGTAAATGAGCTGAAAATTCGTATTTATGACTTTTACTTTTCCCTCTCTAACCCAACTGGTTTTATTTATCAACTGTCACCATCAGTGATCGGAGTTTACAAAATTTCTGTGTGGTAGAATTTGGAAAAAAATGTGGTAGATTTTTAAAAAAATGTGCTAGATCTCTGTGTTTGGATCAAAATTTTTACAAAAATTGAAAATATTCTGCAAGGTTTGACCTAAATGGCAAACTTTTTATTAGACTCTAAAAAAATTTAATTTTGGAGTGCTGTCAGCTTTTCTTTTTATCACATCAGCGAACAAATGTGGCACGTTTCAGAAACAGCTAACTGGGATTTGCCGATTTTTATAATTTTCAAGTAAAAGTAAACGACGCCTCAGAAACCTTTCATGCACTTAATTTGCTAATATTTTCACAAAAATCGCCGTTTTTTTAACATTTTCGCTATTAATTCTTTTTATAAATCATATATTTTGCAATTTAACACAATAAAACCGTGTTTTCTGTCGAAAAATTGATAACTGAGAAAATGTACTATTTTACATTTTATTTTATACTCCCATTCGGATTTGTTTACTTATGTCAAGCAAAAATAAAACTACTCAAAAACGCGAATATGTGGTAGATTTCAGACCTTGAGTGGTAGATGTGGTAGATGCTCAAAAAAGTGGTATAAGTCCGACCACTGGTCTCCGGGAGCTACTCGGGTTTCACATACAAGTCGTGTGCAGTGTTGCCGTTTTAGCCCTTTGGTGGCTAGATTTAGCTACCACATACTTTTTTTGGCCACATAAATTTAAAATTGCCCCTAGCCCTTTTTTTAGCCCTTTGGAGAATTAATTCATACTTGGCATGAAAAAGTTTTATATGCTTAATTTGATCTCATTTTTTTTTCATTTATGTAAGAGATGAATTTTTAAACAAAGACTGATATACATACATATATGTATTTTATGTTCCGTACGTTTTTATACATACATACTGTAGAAGTGTTAATGCTGTCAACTTATCTGTTAACGATTTAACTATAGTTTAAAATATATAAGTTTACGGCCTTAATATGCTTAATTTGTTAAATGGCCCGCCAAGTCGATTGACCGTGTATGTTCTTGTGGTGTGATTGTACCAGCTGCTGGTGCGACTTCAAAAACTATTTGAAAACTTTATGATTCGAGCAGAATGCTGGTATCGCGAGTGGTGAAATTGGCTCAATTTTCTAAGTAATAAGTATTTTGGCGGAAATTTCTTGCATTATATGAGTCAAAGCCGTGTTTGTGGAAGATTAAGTTCACGATATTGCAGTTGTGAATTAAAAAAAAAAACAATACTTAACTAGTGATAGAACTTTTTAGAAATACTAGTACTCATTTAGAATAGTCTAAAGAAGAATCGATACCACTACTCATATTTGTAAAAAAGTATCGATAATACTCGTACTTCCAAGTATTTTTAAGGCAAATGCAACAAGTGAAGAAAAATCAGCTTGCGTTGCTTTTATTGCCTCTTCCTATTTGTAATTTGAATAGACATTGCTTTTAATAGTTGAATTCTTATCCAACAAACATTTCTAAAGAAGGTTTTGAAGTAAACTTGAAGTAACACCTAAAAATTATACATTCTAAAAATATAATATATTATATTAATAATAATATTAACAAAACCAACAACAACCACATGGTTGATTATAGCAGCGGTATACCTGCGCTTGATTTTAGTTGGGTTAAGATATGAAAAAAGTGGAAAAAGCAACAACAATTTACGTGACGAACGTAGCTCAGTGGGTATACCACTTGGCTTTGTAATCCGAGGTCGATGGTTTATATCCCGGTGAGGAGATGTGGTGATCTCCGAAAAAGCAGTTATAACTTCTACCTTTGTGTAAATTATTGTGGTTTTCCACACATTTTTTTCATTAAAAACGGCCTTAAGCTTAATCAAATTGTTGAATGATTTATATTTATAAATCACTTTACTTTGAAAATTTAATGAAAATGTAGAAAACTATGTAGAAACCAATGTAGAGAAGCTCATTCTCTAAAGGAAAGATAAGCTCTCTTCCAGAATTATTATTTGTTTTCGATAACAAGGTAGATTTCGAATTTACAACGAATGTAGAATACATTTGATAAAGAATGCTAAATTGCGCTGGAAAATGGGCAAGTTATGGAGCCGAAGACCATCCTCCAACCCCTTTTCACATCGAATTCGAGGCAATAGATTCGTTTTCCAATTATTAAAGACTAGCAGACCCGGCCAACTTCGTCCCGCCCAAAATTTGTATATATTTTATTGAAACTTTTTGGTCCAACATTTTCACCAGCAATTCACGTTTACGATTTTGATTGGCACATTTGTCTGATAAGATTAAGGTTTGGTGGTCATTTTCAGCTTTAAATAACCTAAGGAAAGTGTTATATCCGTTCTTGAAATTCTCCAGTTGTGCGGCATTTCATAGCACGGTTATTCGCAAAGCGAAATAAATTTTTTCCTCTTCACTCCCTGGCGGCAACAATGACCCGGTTCTATAGTGAATGTCCTAGAAGCTTTACAGTATAGTAGGTG
>NW_016157612.1:194692-195065 GCF_001687245.7 Rhagoletis zephyria | reverse complement strand
AGTATGGGCTTGTTTTCAACTATATACATATCTCCATACGAAGTTCCAGTACTGTGCCATGAATACTTTTAGAGATATGCAGTATAAAAATTCGATTTATATGGGAGGAGCCACGCCCCCCTTTCCAACAGCTGCTTTCTTTCTTCATGTGTATGCGATTGATTTCGTATATCTCCACACCAAGTTCCAGAACTCTACCATGAACACTTCCAAAGATAGGCAGTATGAAAAATTCGGTTTGTATGGAAGATGCCACGCCCCCTTTTCCAATAGTTCCAATTTTTCTCCAAGAGTATGCGATTTATTTCGTACATCTCCATACAAAACTCTAGAACTCTACCAAAAAATTTCCAGAGATAAGCAGTATGAAAAA
>NW_016157612.1:178419-192929 GCF_001687245.7 Rhagoletis zephyria | reverse complement strand
AGATCAGTCCCTGGTCCACTTCTCGGAAAAAATGGACCATATATCCTAATATATGCTAAAAAACTACTTACGTACCGAATTTTAAGCAAATCGGACCATAAATGCGATTTTTTAGAATAGATCGGTCCCTGGTCCACTTCTCGGAAAAAATTGATCACATATGCTAATACGTACTCAAAAGCTATCTACGCACCGAATTTTAAGCAAATCGGACCGTAAATTCGATTTTTTCGAATAGATCGGTCCCTGGACCACTTCCCGGAAAAAATGGGTCATATATGCTAAAAAGCTACTTACGTACTAAATTTGAATGAGATTTTTTCGAATAGACCGGTTCCTGGTTCACCTACCCGAAAAAAAGTAAAATTTTTTTAGCCTAAAACATGGTGGTTACCGAAAGCTATTTGTATACAAAATTTCATGAAAATCTGACCAGCCGTTCGCAAGATTACCTGTTACAAAAAAAAGGGACTTCTCTTTATATAATTGGTATAGATTTTTAACCGAGCCCAGTGTTGAAATGACATCTACCTCTTCTTCTGTGTTGTGTAAAAATTTCATAGCTGTACCGATTGCCTTGAACAAAATATGTATTAATTTTTACTATGCGGGTGTATTTAAATTCAAAACTTTAAAGCTATTTTTCTCAAGTTTTTGGTTTTTCGAATTATGACAGCATTGAAGTAAATGAGTGTTATGCTCATTTACACGACATTCATATTGGATATCGAAGATATTTAAAAAAAAATTTGTATTTACTTAAAAAGTTTTTAACACGTCGATTCTTTTTGGTATTCTCAATATTTACTGAGTACTTGTCAAAAAGTATCGAGTTTTCGATACTACTCAGTACTCATGAAAGTATCGATATTCTGCACTCGGTACTCGTATCGTTCTATCACTATATTTAACAAAATGGTAGAAAAATTATGAAATTTCGGCTCTACTCATTTCGATCTTTCCTGGACCTCATTTGTAAAGAAATAAATATTGTCACATCATGCTGGTAAGTTATATGCTTCGAGCCTGATGGAGCCAGCAAGCTGGTGGCGTATATTTCCCCTTTTATACAAAAAGGTGTTTGGGTGGACAGAATATTTGCTTTTTTTTCCAGAGTTCATTGTTTTTCTATACCATACATACTTATTGAAAAAGTTTGCGTATATACTCATAATGTATATGTACATAACGTTGCCTTAATATAGAAAGGCCCTATCTCACATAGTCGCTGAAATACAAAAAGCCGTTACTAAGTAAATATCCGAAATTCCCGTTTTAATTGATTATGGTGCATTTTATCGAATTATAAGTCCTCGCATCTTTCTAAGCAATAAAAAATTTTGGTCAGTTACGGCTTTTTTGCATTTCAGCGACTATATGAGTTAGGGCCTTTCTATATTAAGGTAACGATAAGTAAAAAATTTAGCTACCATTTTTAGCCACAACGACATTTTTAGCTCTTTTTTAGCCCTTTTTTTAAGGAATTTGGCTACCACTTCGCGGCAACACTGGTCGTGTGTGCGCAGCTACCGAACTTATGCGCCGCTAGCAGCCGGTCAGTTTGCGTCACAATATATACAGTAATAAACGTTTTCGCAGTTATTCACCATTTGGTCCCCGAGGAGTACTTTTGGGTTGAGTGCAGCGCTTTCGTTTTGCGCGCACGGCAACACTTACTGTGGGGAATTTCGCGTCATGATTAGAAAAAGTTCATTTCGAGGATAAAATATACATAATTATGATCAAAATGTAGGTGAAGTATAATATTCTTCTTTAATGTATGCTGATATTCATGCTTAATGAAGAATATCAATAGTTAAGTACGCAATTAACGCTTGTGTTTTATAAACTGGAAAACTCAAATCGTAATTACAGCATTGAATGGAGTTTTCTTAAATGTAAGTTTAAAATAAAAAAAGTCCATTGTAAGATTATATTTTTATGAAAAGCGTAAATTTTGTGAATTTATCAAGTCAAATTCTAAATTTCCGAATATATTTAAGTCTTTATTAAAAAAAAAAAAAGGTTTGTATAGCTATACAGACCCCAATGCCTGCCAGCGCATCCGCCCAGACAGTCCATTAAGCACACCCAAGTTTGAGTGATCTAGAAGTTACAAGTGTTTTCAGCATTTAACAGTTCATTATCATGTACGGTGTAATATTAATTATTATACACTGAACTATGAACTATGAACTATCTGTACTAGTATCTATAATAATAGACAATAATTTGCAATGTTTTTACACTTTTGCAATTAGTTTCGTTCACTATTACACATTCATGACTTGCGCCACTCTGCCATAGTACGGTCGTTGCTCCCTTTGATACCACAGTAATTTTGTATACAACTCTGAATCAACAAAATGCATGCTCCTTCTCATTTTCAACCCTGATCAGATCTTACCCCCGAAAAGGTTTATTACTGTGTATACTGTGGTTTGCGTTTGTACTTCATGCTGTAAGCATCACATGCGCGAGCTGTTATGCTGAGTACACACATACTGATACAAAAAAATTGCGCTTGTGTTGGGAGCTCTGCCAACGCTGTGCACCACTGTTATAGTTGTTAAAAATCATGGATAACCATGATTTAATAATACAAGGTTCGATAAACTGACAGTTGTCTCTCTCGCACCGCTCCCTTAGCAGTGGCACCGTGTTGCTTCTTTGCAAATTTACATGGAAACAGTGTAGCTTTGCTGTGAAATAAAAGTATAAGCTTTTGTGCAATATGTTTATTTGTATATGCATATGAAGCATATTTAACTGATGAAAACGTAAGCATTGGATGTTTACATCAATCTCATAGTAGTCTTATTTTATTTTTGAGGCATTTCGCAGTTTTTATACGGCTAAAGAGCATATAAATTACGTAATTCACGTAGATATATCAATATTACGTTCAACATTTCGTTTAAAATGCCAGATTTCCTGCAAATACATTAGAATTTACGAAAGGAATTTCACTATTAATTGCCTACTTTTAGTACTTTTCTAGTACCATTTTCGCAACAAGGGATTGCATTCTTGCCCTTTCTCTGTCCTTCGTAAATGCAACCTTTTGTAAGGGAGTGTCAAACCGCAGCTGTCAATAATTATCTAACCTTGTATTATTGAATCATGATGGATAACTAGATAGGAAACTCTCTCATTTTTCTCAGAGCGCGCCCAGGAACTCGTTTTCGTACTTGGCAGCACTGCCAATCCCTGGGCAGATGAACAGCTGACACGCGAAGTGGCGAGCTACCACTAGATGTGTGGAAAATGCATCACATTGAATTCAGTGGATTTCTTCTTCCCGCATTTTTTAATATTACTATAAAACAGTATTTGTAACTAAACGCAATTTTCCTGGCAATATAAACAGGGAAATATAAAATAGATATGAAGAATATTTTAACTCTTTTTCTCTATAAATCCCCATACATGTTTTCGTCACAGTGGCTCTACTGGAGAATGTTATAAAAAATACACACTTTGACAGCGCTCTCACGAGAAAAAGAGTTTCATATCTAGTTATCCATGCTAAAAATCCCAATGACTTAAAATTTTTTTTGCCGACGGTGTTGTGAATTTTCTTATATAAAAAAAAATTAATGTAATGTGTAGAGATGTAAAGAAGAGACATTGTGTAGTCTTGCTTAAACCGACATCGATAGTTTTCAAAAACTATCGATAGTGGCGACAGTTTTCAACTATCGATAGTATCCCAGCTCTTGTCTAAACACCTAGTCTGTTCCTTTGAACTTCGGACTAAAACCTGTGGAACTGTCAAACTACAATTTTACTCTCTCAAATGAGAGTAAAAGGAGAACAGATGCAGAAGTGCATAGGAACGCAAAAAGCACTATTTCCAGTAAAAACGTCAGACGGTTTGTTTACATGTCATTGGTACTACACTGATTTGGCTGAAATATCACTAAATAATTATTAAAATCTATACATATTCAAATATTTCGTTGTTTACTTCCATTTTTTAACAAATATAAGGTTCTTTGCTTTCACCGCTTTCTGTTTTTGTTTGCACATGTAAATCAGCTGATCGTTTGACACTTTTCATGAACTTACAGGAAAAAAAACTCCGGACTAAATCCTGTAACTTCTGACTAGGAACAGTTGCTCAGTTACTCTCTCAAATGTGTTCCCACTTACAGGTTTTATGTCAATAGGAACGACTTCCTGTAAGTTCTGACTAAATCCTGTAAACCGGACTGCAATTGGAACAGACTAACTGTGTGTCGTGTGGAACAAGCTAGGTGGACAAAATTCATTAAAGTATTTCTAGAAAAGGGTAGCTTATTAACATTAAGGATATCCACAAAGCTCTGACTTAAAAAATTTTTATGTCGTACATTCAACTGTGGGGTGTGGCAGTGTTCACAAATCAATATCAATTCTTACTGAAACACAAAAATATTTTAGTTTATTTTCTATACCCTTCGAAAATCCTCTCATTGTGGAAGTGTGTGATTTTGTGCAAATTTTTAATAATGGATCATCAGCCAAATTCTAAATATTCCCGACCAGTTCATTCCTCCCGGAGTCTATTGTTCTCGAGAATAAAATCCACCAATTCTAAACTATCGGGGAAAACCAAAATATGGGAATACAAGTTCGAAAATTCGAAAATGTGAAGTTGGCTGTGTTTCTTTGAAGAAATTCTCTTTTGACATTTGAAACGTAAACATTGTAATAAAAACCAATTTGTTCATTTCTATTATTAAATTACATTTTTCTTATTAAACTAAAGATACACAGCCTGGTTCTCGGAATCGGAATTAAATTCCGACTCGGAATTGAAATGGTGTTCCACAATACGATCGGAACTTTTGTTTCGAAGTTAATATCGAATCCGATTGTGTAAAAAAAGGAACAAACCTCCAATCTGTCAACTTTGTTTTGAAAGTGTGTCAATTTCATTTGGACAAATAAAACCGACAAAATAAACATGAGTTCAATTGTTTTATTCGCGATTTTGCTGAATAATGAGCAGCAAACATCTGAAAAAGTGAAGCGAAAAGTTTTGCGCGTTCACAGCAATCCCATGGAATTACCGGACTCAGCGTTAGTAGTATAAAAAGTTTTTTTTTATACTAACGCCACACAGTGTTTCGACTATATGGAGCCAGGTAGAAAAAAGTCATGGTGACAGTTGATAAAAAAAAACCGGTTGGACTTAAAGAGGGAAAAGTAAAAGCCATATATACCAAATTTTACATTATTTACTCGCCCCCGTCTTCATGAGCGATACATTTAAAAAAAAAAATTTGATCTTTGCGAGCGACTTTGCAAATATATATAATTTTTCATTTTCTTAATTTTTGATTTTCAGCTCCTTTTTGCATAATTTCGCGAAAAGAATTTTTCGAACAATGAAAAAATCTCACCAAAACGTTGGGAAAAAGCGATTATTTACACCTAAGTCATTTTATAGTATAACCTTTGTTTTCTGAGAGTGGAAAGCAGGAAACAAAAATTAACCAAAATTCCATCACATTTAATGACTGGGCCCACATTTTTTGTGCGTTTTGGACGTTATAGTGATCCAATCTTCCTCATATTTTATATTTAGGTTTTTCTAATAAAATAAAGACTACAAACTAAATTTCATCGAAATCGGATGAAATTTAATGATTCCGCCCACAAGAGTAGAGAGCGTGGCAATTATTCAATCTTTACAAAATTTCATAATTATCTATTTCTAAGTAAAACTAGAGCACATGTCAAGGTTCAGTGAAATCGGTGCGGGTGTACTATTATTTCCACCTGCCTCCATATAGTCGAAACACTGTGCGCCATTTTAAACTATTAATTTTTATTTTACAGCTTTATTGCACTCTATAGAATAAATAAACAAGCCTTCCTCATGATTTTGAGAGACTTGCAGCCTTTTGTACAAATAAGCTTTATTCCCGCAGTGTTGAAGTTGGCAGCAACGCTGCGATTACTCGCCGAAGGTGGGTATCAAAGGTCTGTAGGAGTGGACTCAAGCATCGCTTTGGGAAGAAGCACCGCCTCCAAGATAATTTCAGAAATAATTATGCTCATGGAGCGGAGACTTTGCTCAAATTGGATAAAATTGTTCATGCCTGAGCAAGAGAAAAGAGCCGCCAAAAGTTCTTTCTACGAACAATGTGGTATTCCGGGTGTTATTGGATGTATTGACGGCACGCATATCAAGCTATTGCAACTACAAGACGGGTCTGCTTTTTTTAACCGAAAAGGAAATTTTAGCATTAATGCAATGATTGTAAGTTGCCACAATTACTGGATTTTATATAGAAAAAAGTTTTCGTGNAATAAAACCGACAAAATAAACATGAGTTCAATTGTTTTATTCGCGATTTTGCTGAATAATGAGCAGCAAACATCTGAAAAAGTGAAGCGAAAAGTTTTGCGCGTTCACAGCAATCCCATGGAATTACCGGACTCAGCGTTAGTAGTATAAAAAGTTTTTTTTTATACTAACGCCACACAGTGTTTCGACTATATGGAGCCAGGTAGAAAAAAGTCATGGTGACAGTTGATAAAAAAAAACCGGTTGGACTTAAAGAGGGAAAAGTAAAAGCCATATATACCAAATTTTACATTATTTACTCGCCCCCGTCTTCATGAGCGATACATTTAAAAAAAAAAATTTGATCTTTGCGAGCGACTTTGCAAATATATATAATTTTTCATTTTCTTAATTTTTGATTTTCAGCTCCTTTTTGCATAATTTCGCGAAAAGAATTTTTCGAACAATGAAAAAATCTCACCAAAACGTTGGGAAAAAGCGATTATTTACACCTAAGTCATTTTATAGTATAACCTTTGTTTTCTGAGAGTGGAAAGCAGGAAACAAAAATTAACCAAAATTCCATCACATTTAATGACTGGGCCCACATTTTTTGTGCGTTTTGGACGTTATAGTGATCCAATCTTCCTCATATTTTATATTTAGGTTTTTCTAATAAAATAAAGACTACAAACTAAATTTCATCGAAATCGGATGAAATTTAATGATTCCGCCCACAAGAGTAGAGAGCGTGGCAATTATTCAATCTTTACAAAATTTCATAATTATCTATTTCTAAGTAAAACTAGAGCACATGTCAAGGTTCAGTGAAATCGGTGCGGGTGTACTATTATTTCCACCTGCCTCCATATAGTCGAAACACTGTGCGCCATTTTAAACTATTAATTTTTATTTTACAGCTTTATTGCACTCTATAGAATAAATAAACAAGCCTTCCTCATGATTTTGAGAGACTTGCAGCCTTTTGTACAAATAAGCTTTATTCCCGCAGTGTTGAAGTTGGCAGCAACGCTGCGATTACTCGCCGAAGGTGGGTATCAAAGGTCTGTAGGAGTGGACTCAAGCATCGCTTTGGGAAGAAGCACCGCCTCCAAGATAATTTCAGAAATAATTATGCTCATGGAGCGGAGACTTTGCTCAAATTGGATAAAATTGTTCATGCCTGAGCAAGAGAAAAGAGCCGCCAAAAGTTCTTTCTACGAACAATGTGGTATTCCGGGTGTTATTGGATGTATTGGCGGCACGCATATCAAGCTATTGCAACTNGTGTTATTGGATGTATTGACGGCACGCATATCAAGCTATTGCAACTACAAGACGGGTCTGCTTTTTTTAACCGAAAAGGAAATTTTAGCATTAATGCAATGATTGTAAGTTGCCACAATTACTGGATTTTATATAGAAAAAAGTTTTCGTGAAATTTGTTTCTTATTTATTTCAGATTTGCGATCATAATATGGTTATTAGAGCTATTGATGCTTGTCATCCCGGTTCTAGCCATGACTCCTTTATATGGAGCATGTGCAATGCAAGACAGTTTGTCATGACGAAGTATCGAGATGGTGACCACAATTCGTGATTATTGGGCGATGCCGGGTATGCTCTGGAACCTTTTCTATTAACACCATATAGAAATCCAGAACCACGGTCTATACAACACGCGTTTAACAAAACACATTCTTCGGCACGTAATATAGTTGAACGAACAATTGGGGTTCTTAAAACTCGTTTTCGGTGTTTATTAGGAACCTTGTAGTACAAACCAAAAAAGGTTGTGAAAATAATTAATGTGTGTGTTGCCTTGCATAATATTTGTCGCCACTATAATCTTGAATATGACTATGGTGAACCTGAAGAAAACGCCAGCGAAGTAGGTAGTGAAGTAGATAGATTTGTACCAATAGACATTGGCTGCATTTCTTTATCCATTCCGGATAATCTCATTTCACAGCCGGAATAAACAGAATGTGTTTGAAATATAAGTTAACATATCATCAGGAACGTTCTAAAGAATAAGTAAACAAAAAAGTTCATTCCAAACGTTCAGAATGAATAAATAAATTCAGCCATTAACTTGCAAAGTGAAGCACAAAGAATTAGAGACGAAATTGCGGATAATATAATACAATATTTTAATAAAAACAAGTATATTTAATAAAAACAAGTATTGTAATTATAAATAAACAATTTTCGCAAAAAAACTAAACATTTTAAGACTTTTTACTTTTTTCAAATTCGAAACGCTCTAAGGCCCCTATTATGAGTTGCATTCGATTTTCGACTGTGGTCGAAAGTGCTGAGCGAACGAATTTTCATTTGGTATTATGGCGCTCATTCGATGAAGAATAGCGCTATTGTGAATTTCGCTCGTTTAGGTTGTTCACAATAGTATATTTTTCACCGCTGAGAAGCTTTGTTTACAAATCGAGCAAACTAAATAGTGTGCTTATACATATTTATGTAAATTTGTTCTAATTAAAATGAAATAAAAAAGAAAGCGAGTTTATAAAAACGTGGTAAAATGAGTACAACGAGTTCTGGTTCAACGATTCGTCAGAGGATGAGAGCTTAGTAAACTGGCCAGGAGTAGCAAATGTTTAAGAGAGTTTAAGTTTATTAGTCTTTCGAATATATTTTGATATAAAATATATTTAAGAAATTTGTCTACAGATTCATTAAAAAGTTCCGGCCATCTAAAGAAGCGTTTGTGAGCCAAATCTATTTAAAATATTTTAAAACTATCAACAGCGCTACGATTTTGTTCTCAGAGATCGCGCCAACAGAGTATTGGGATTTTCTTTCACAAGTAAAACCAGCCTTTCGAGCTTGTGTTTAGTATTCACGATGTTAGAACTGCATGAAATTAATAAAAATTGTTTAAAATTAGTGTCTAGCCGCCAAAATGTAAGAAAACATATACAAAATCATACATTTTTCACAATTTTCTAACACTTCGCTACACCATCGAAAGCAAAATTCTGTTCGACAGAAAATTCGATACTCAACGAAAATTTCGACACGCTTGCATAGCTCATAATACGAATTTCACTTTCGATCTTCGTTCTTCGATAGCCAGCGAAGATCGAAAATCGAATGCAGCTCATAAAATAAGGGCCTTAATCTAACTCAAGCTGTCGCAGTTTAATTTGGTTTTTTTCCAGCAATGCTTCTTCCACTTTTTTATGGTGATTATTCATGTCGCTGCGGATGTGGCATTAATTTTGTCTAAGCCGCGGTAAACTCGTCTGACGTCGCTCTCAGTGTCTTTTTGACTTTTCGCCAGCGCTGCTATGCTTCCAGAAAGGCTTTCATGGAATTTGTTTTCCGCTTGCATTAATGCCTTCACGGAATCCTAGAAATATACAAAAGGTATAATATATACATACATACATAAACATATACACATATATACATATGTAAGTATTCATATTTTATTTTGTAATTTACCTGTAGTGAGGGATTATTTCTGTGCCTCTTTGGGGTCGGAGACAGATTGGTTTCCTCCTCACGGGCTCTTGCGGATGTGGTAGGCAAATCATCATCGCTTAAATCGGGCGCGGATACTGCCTCCTCCCCAGTTCCAAAAGAAGCGGACATTGATATGCCTTCTACAACAGCGTACAGTCCGGAAATTATTGCTACCGTTCCTCCGCCTCCGACAATGTGTACTTTTTAAATGGGCCGCCTCCGGTAGCCACGGCCTCTCTTCTGTTGTGTGCCAATTTCTTCCTCACTTCACTTTTCCAGTCAGTCCAGGTATAGTTGCAAAAAATCTAAATAATTGTTATCCTTATAATCACAATAATATTTTACCTTCTTCCACTCATTTGTGTATTTTATTGTTAGTCCTTGGCTATTCAAGAGCCACTTTGTCTCCTTGNTCCAGCAATGCTTCTTCCACTTTTTTATGGTGATTATTCATGTCGCTGCGGATGTGGCATTAATTTTGTCTAAGCCGCGGTAAACTCGTCTGACGTCGCTCTCAGTGTCTTTTTGACTTTTCGCCAGCGCTGCTATGCTTCCAGAAAGGCTTTCATGGAATTTGTTTTCCGCTTGCATTAATGCCTTCACGGAATCCTAGAAATATACAAAAGGTATAATATATACATACATACATAAACATATACACATATATACATATGTAAGTATTCATATTTTATTTTGTAATTTACCTGTAGTGAGGGATTATTTCTGTGCCTCTTTGGGGTCGGAGACAGATTGGTTTCCTCCTCACGGGCTCTTGCGGATGTGGTAGGCAAATCATCATCGCTTAAATCGGGCGCGGATACTGCCTCCTCCCCAGTTCCAAAAGAAGCGGACATTGATATGCCTTCTACAACAGCGTACAGTCCGGAAATTATTGCTACCGTTCCTCCGCCTCCGACAATGTGTACTTTTTAAATGGGCCGCCTCCGGTAGCCACGGCCTCTCTTCTGTTGTGTGCCAATTTCTTCCTCACTTCACTTTTCCAGTCAGTCCAGGTATAGTTGCAAAAAATCTAAATAATTGTTATCCTTATAATCACAATAATATTTTACCTTCTTCCACTCATTTGTGTATTTTATTGTTAGTCCTTGGCTATTCAAGAGCCACTTTGTCTCCTTGGAAGAAGCCTTTGGCTATGTCTGGATTTACTTCCATGAAATCCAACATATTTTTGCTTTGCTCCGCCGTCTTGTGCTTTCCCCTGCATTTTAATAATTTGAATTTTAATAATTACCACTTTTATTATCTTTACTTACATTCTTTGGCCGTTAACAGTTATATTTTTGTTTTTCGTTTTGATTATTTTTTATTCCACTGGCTTTTAGCTGATCGGAACATTTCCGATAAAAAATTTCCGATAACCGGAATGCAGAACATCAAATTTCCGATAGAATTCCGACTCGAAGTGGATCGAAATGTAGAACAAGGCGGAATCGGAAATAATTTCGGATTGTCGGAATGCAGAACACCAAAAACACCGGAAACAAATCCGATTCCGATTCGAATCGGATTGCAGAACAGGGCTGAAAATGTGCAGCATAGCCTCCCATTTGGTAGCAGAAGAGATGGACGAAGATGTAGAGCAGAATCGGACACAAAGGATGGAAAGGAGGCAGTTACGCGATGCAACAAACCCGCTTGAGTTGCCCCAAGCTTTGTAAGTAGAAAAAGAAATTAGTATACTTATTTCCATTAATATTTGTGTTTCTCCGCTAATAACACTGAACGCAACTTTACGCTTCTTTGCAGAAGGCTATCAGACGGGAATCGGAAAAGAATACGACGTTTCTCTTGCTCAATGCAGCCTCAGCAAAGTGGTTGGCGAAGTAATAAATATTTTTGAAACTAATCTTTGCACAAAATGTATCTGTTTTTGCAGAACGGCGGAAGAAAAACGCAAAATTTCATTGGCACTTTACCGTAAGCGTGGCATTCCAAGTGTTATGGGATGCATAGATGGGACACATGTCCGCATTAAAGCTCCCTCCCAGAATAAACAGTTATAGCAGAAAGGAAAACTACAGCTTAAATGTCATGCTGGTAAGTGATCGACGTTTTATTACATTTTACCTCTAATAAAAAATATTTTTCAGGTGTGTGATCATGATCTACGTATTCAATATGTAGATGCGTCCCACCCCGGTGCTTGTCACGATTCCTTCGTTTGGAACACCAGCGAGCTACGAACTCACCTTGAACGAGAATATCTAAAAGGAAGGATCTGTTGAAATGAAATTCAACGAAGTTCACTCAAAATGCAGAAATTTTATAGAACGTACCAATGGGGTGCTAAAAAATCGATGGAGATGCCTTCTTGGAGCAAGAGAATCATTAATGTGTGTTGTGCATTACATAATATATGCCTTTTTTCAAAGTGAATAGACCAGTCACACAGTTCAACTGCCCAAGAAAGTGAGGTGATATCCCTTGCTTCAGACCAATATTTGTCTAATGCGCAAAGAATTAGAAATAACATTGGAAATAATATATATACAGTTAGTTTCAAAAATATGAATACCCAACAGCAAAAACCAGCCGAATCAGTTTCTTCAATTTCGTATGGGACTCGGGAAAATTGAAGAAACACCAAAAAATTGTCATCAAAATTGTCAACTATTCAATTGCATTTCTTAGAAAAATTTCGGGTATGCAGTTATGTAGCCCATAAAATTTTAGTACAATTATGTGTAATTTTGAAGTTTCTAAAAATTACCGTTTTTTTTTGGTCAAGGGTGTTTAGCATTTTCTTCCAAATAAAAATTAATTTTGTTCATGCGTTCTAAGAAATGGAATCGAAAAGTTGAAAATTTTTATGACAATTTTTTGGTATTTCTTCAATTTACACTGAGTCCTATACGAAATTGAAGAAACTGATTCTGCTGATTTTTGCTATTGAACTAACTATATTTTTATAAAAAATAAAAAAGGGAAATAAATAAAGAAAATAAATAGCCAAAATCATCAAAACACCAGGGTAATCATATAAAGTTAAATAATGACATTAAAGTCATGATTTTTTTCATTGTATTTAAATATAATTATATTTAAATATAAATGCATTAATGTATAACAAACTAAATTCAGTCTTCTTGACAATAACGAAACAACGAAAAAAAGGAAAATTAACATATCTTCATAAGTAAATATGTACACTGGCGATCAAAAGTGAGTGTATGGTTTTTTTGTTAAATATTTGCAATGTTTTTGAAGCTCAAGTTTTTTTGTTATTTTATTATAAAAGTGTGGTTTATGCTTCAATCAATACCACATAAGTTAAACTTTATACAGAAATTAGAAAAATTCAACAAATTGTTACCTCAATTTTTAACTTTTTAATCTGAATTTTTAGAAAAATTTGGGTACGCAGGTACTTCGGCTATGTAATTCTTGTAAATCAAGTGTAAGTTTTAAGCCCCTAAAAAATCGCGTTAAGTTTTTTATGAATTTTCTAATTTCTTTATGAAGTTTAAAAGTTTAACTTGTGTGGGTTTGATTGAAGAACAAACCATATTTTTATAAGCAAATAACTTCAAAAACATTGCAAATATTCGACAAAAAACACCATGCGATCACTTTTGATCGCCAGTGTATGTGTAACACATTTCAATTGCAATACTTGGACTTCAATTCTTCCAGCTCCAGTAGCCGGCGATTTTATTCAATTTTGTCTTCCACTTCTCTAAGCTTCAATCTTTCCATGACTAGGTTTTGCCGCTTTATTTCTTCTAGTTTTTCTTTTTTTACAGACGTCATGTCTCTAAATGTTCTTTCTGCAGGCCATAAGGCCTGTCGATTGAATGGTAAATTTTCCTTGTGTATTGTTGCTGGTCTTTCATTTCTGAAGCAGCAACTTTCATACTATCACACGTTGGTTTATGTATGACAAGTTCTTCCTCGAGGACATCATAAGAAGAACGTTTTTGCGTTGGCGTTTGACGTGACACTTGGCAGTTGGAGTTTTTCAGACGTGTTCGCGCTTTTTTTGACGGTGGCATTTGATAGTCAGTTGCTTCGGAGTTTTCTATCAACTATTGTCGATTGTTGAGCCCACCCCGAATTTATTCGCCACGCCTTCCACTGATACCTTCATGCCAATTAAGCTGTAAATAGCCTCTTCATTGGCAGAAAACTTCTTCTCTAAATACATCGATACATCGATATCAGTTTCAACGATGTTTTAAACATCGAGTTTAGTTTGACCCGGACTTGCTTCGGCTTCAACTTAAGCTCGCTATACAGTTCAATGCGAGCGTGAACGTGAACTTTTTATTTTGACTAATAGCTTCGCCTTTACTTCACTTTTTACAATAGTTAATATATCAAAAGATAGAGAATTAAAAAATTTTTCAGAATTATAAAATTAAAAATAATTATATTCAACAATTTTTATGAGCTTGAGGCCGTTTTTAGTGAAAACTTATTGTGGAAAAGCAGCAATAATTTGAAAAAACGGTAGAAGTGATAGCAATTTCGGAAATCACCACATTTCCTCATCAGACTTCTTTCAGTAGGATTCGAACCGACGATCACCACTGACTCAGCCAGTTGCCTACGCACTGTGCTAAGTTTGTCTTGTTAATTCTTGTTGCTTATTTTCCACTATTTCACTTTGCTAAGCCAACTACAATCAAGCGCAGCTATTCCGCTGCAATTCACTTGATCATGTGGTTGTTGGTTTTGTTGGTTTTTGTTAATATTTCTATTATTAGAATGTTTAACTTTT